>NC_047509.1:43963689-44203689 GCF_902827115.2 Pseudochaenichthys georgianus
GAGGAGGACTCTTTAAAGTAGAGACACTACATACTGATATACACCTGAACATCAGCAGGAGAGGACTCTTTAAATTAGAGACACTACATACTGATATACACCTGAACATCAGCAGGAGAGAACTCTTTAAAGTAGAGACACTACATACTGATATACACCTGAACATCAGCAGCAGAGGACTCTTTAAAGTAGAGAAACTAGATACTGATATACACCTGAACATCAGCAGGAGAGGACTCTTTAAAGTAGAGACACTACATACTGATATACACCTGAACATCAGCAGGAGAGGACTCTTTAAAGTAGAGACACTACATACTGATATACACCTGAACATCAGCAGGAGAGGACTCTTTAAATTAGAGACACTACATACTGATATACACCTGAACATCAGCAGGAGAGGACTCTTTTTAAAGTAGAGACACTACATACTGATATACACCTGAACATCATCAGGAGAGGACTCTTTAAAGTAGAGACACATACTGATATACACCTGAACATCAGCAGGAGAGGACTCTTTAAAGTAGAGACACTACATACTGATATACACCTGAACATCAGCAGCAGAGGACTCTTTAAAGTAGAGACACTACATACTGATATACACCTGAACATCAGCAGAAGAGGACTCTTTAAAGTAGAGACACTACATACTGATATACACCTGAACATCAGCATGAGAGGACTCTTTAAAGTAGAGACACATACTGATATACACCTGAACAACAGCAGGAGAGGACTCTTTAAAGTAGAGACACTACATACTGATATACACCTGAACATCAGCAGCAGAGGACTCTTTAAAGTAGAGACACTACATACTGATATACACCTGAACATCAGCAGGAGAGGACTCTTTAAATGAGAGACACTACATACTGATATACACCTGAACATCAGCAGCAGAGGACTCTTTAAAGTAGAGACACTACATACTGATATACACCTGAACATCAGCAGGAGAGGACGCTTTAAATTAGAGACACTACATACTGATATACACCTGAACATCAGCAGGAGAGAACTCTTTAAAGTAGAGACACTACATACTGATATACACCTGAACATCAGCAGGAGAGGACTCTTTAAAGTAGAGACACTACATACTGATATACACCTGAACATCAGCAGCAGAGGACTCTTTAAAGTAGAGACACTACATACTGATATACACCTGAACATCAGCAGGAGAGGACTCTTTAAAGTAGAGACACTACATACTGATATACACCTGAACATCAGCAGGAGAGGACTCTTTAAATTAGAGACACTACATACTGATATACACCTGAACATCAGCAGGAGAGAACTCTTTAAAGTAGAGACACTACATACTGATATACACCTGAACATCAGCAGGAGAGAACTCTTTAAAGTAGAGACACTACATACTGATATACACCTGAACATCAGCAGGAGAGGACTCTTTAAAGTAGAGACACTACATACTGATATACACCTGAACATCAGCAGGAGAGGACTCTTTAAAGTAGAGACACTACATACTGATATACACCTGAACATCAGCAGCAGAGGACTCTTTAAAGTAGAGAAACTAGATACTGATATACACCTGAACATCAGCAGGAGAGGACTCTTTAAAGTAGAGACACTACATACTGATATACACCTGAACATCAGCAGGAGAGGACTCTTTAAATTAGAGACACTACATACTGATATACACCTGAACATCAGCAGGAGAGGACTCTTTTTAAAGTAGAGACACTACATACTGATATACACCTGAACATCATCAGGAGAGGACTCTTTAAAGTAGAGACACATACTGATATACACCTGAACATCAGCAGGAGAGGACTCTTTTTAAAGTAGAGACACTACATACTGATATACACCTGAACATCATCAGGAGAGGACTCTTTAAAGTAGAGACACATACTGATATACACCTGAACATCAGCAGGAGAGGACTCTTTAAAGTAGAGACACATACTGATATACACCTGAACATCAGCAGGAGAGGACTCTTTAAAGTAGAGACACTACATACTGATATACACCTGAACATCAGCAGCAGAGGACTCTTTAAAGTAGAGACACTACATACTGATATACACCTGAACATCAGCAGAAGAGGACTCTTTAAATGAGAGACACTACATATTGATATACACCTGCACATCAGCAGGAGAGGACTCTTTAAATTAGAGACACGACATACTGATATACACCTGAACATCAGCAGGAGAGAACTCTTTAAAGTAGAGACACTACATACTGATATACACCTGCACATCAGCAGGAGAGGACTCTTTAAATTAGAGACACTACATACTGATATATACCTGAACATCAGCAGGAGAGGACTCTTTAAAGTAGAGACACTACATACTGATATACACCTGAACATCAGCAGGAGAGGACTCTTTTGACTCCTTTGACTCTGCCAAAATACTGTTCATTGGGGCCATCAATGCTATTTTTCATTGCTGTTTCCGGCCACTATTGCTCATGTAAACCTACTACTGCTGCGCCCCCTGTAACCTCAGAGGCACCCTGAGTCATTTTGTTCTGGAGCCGGGCCTGCACACGGCCACATACTAAACACACTACAGAGCCCATTCCGTGTCCTGTCAGTGTTTACTTCCTCTCTGCCTTATTCTGGTGATTTATCTGACGTCCAGCGCTCCGTCTTTTAACCTCTTTTCCTTTCTCTTTCTTGATCCTCCTTAGCAACCTTCATTATAGTCCTTGACAGTGGTCTGTACTGCTGTATTAACAACGTGTCACATGTTAAGAAGTTACAATCAGAATGGAGTATTCAACTAAGCCGTGTAATAAAAGTTGTTAGTAGCCTTAATGGCCTACACAGTTGTTATGCTATACCACATCGCCTTTCACTGGATGTATAATGAGCTGCACTAAATTACATTTCAGCATTTAAAATACCTAGCCATTCTTTTGCGGTTATTTTGGTGAAAGTAACTAGAAAAGTAACTAAAGTAGTGTAACTCATTACATTTCAGAGACAGTAATTTTGTAATGTAACTTATTACTTTCAAAAGAGAGTAATAAGTAATATGTAATATATTACATTTTCGAAGTAACTTGCCCAACACTGCTTAGTTGGCATACAGGGAACTGCTTTAGGCTGGTTTAGGTCCCATCTATCTATTGTTACTATACATGTTAGTTTGATAAAATAATGTGGTGCCTGTAATGTTCAGCAGAATATGAACCTCTTACAGGTTCTAACACAATATGATCTCAGTGTTGGCAACATTACCAGGTTCCCCTAGAGCAGTGCTTCTCAAAGTGTGGTCCGCGGAACACTGGTGGTACGTGAGCGCCCCCTAGTGGTCCGTGAGTATATTGGTAAAATGTCACATTTGAAATTAATGAATTAATTAAAGTTTTCCGCACTCTCGCGGGAATATCTCCACAATGGAGCGAGCTTAAGTTTCACTTTCGATTGCATGATATAGCCCAGATAAACACCTTCATCACACATGTGGCCACATGTGTGTACCATTTTCAGGCGATTTGCAAAAAACGATGTGTTTTTGGATATTTGTGGAGTTCGGTGGTCTGCAAGTGTTATTGGTTATTGGTTATTATTATTATTGGTTAAGTGGTCCATGGTATGAACAAGTTTGAGAAACACTGCCCTAGAGCTGTGTTTTATTGTTGTATGTTCTTCAGCTTGAGGCAGAAAGAAAATAAGGTTTTAAGGTATCCCTAACAAGTCTTAAGAGGATTTAAATCTTGATATTGAAAGACAAAGTCCTCATAGACTGTATTACAATTCTGAAACCAACCTTTAAAGTCCTTAAAATCAATATTTATTATGCTGGTGTTGCTTTGTAAAATCTCAAAAATAGTTTTTCATTTTGCATATGTGTGATATTCTCAAAGTCTTGCATTATACTGTGAGCTCTAGGACCCATGGTTTATTTGGTTATAAAGTTATTGATAAAATAAAGAAATACACTTTCGTAGGGTATTGGAAAAATTAGGAAATACAATTGCATTAACTTTATTAAATATCCTCCATATGATTTTATTTGATTGTGTGAAATTCAGATATTCCTCTTGTTCAATTCAGACACAAACTGACTGCTCCTACATTTATTTGTATTATACATGATTATAAATACTATATGATTTCAAACATGTGTCCTCTCGTGTATAAGGCATCACTTTGATATTGGTCTTGATACGATGGGTGTCTGGTGATGTGATCACAGTGGAATCACATGAGTATTCTTGATACATATCTAACAGCTGTGCCATCAACAAAGAGTCCTGGGAGGTTAGGAGCTCCTTCGTATAATAATACTGTATTAAGACGTAGGAATATACACACGAATAACCACAGAACAATGAATTCATTTTCGCCAATATATTTGTACATTTACATAAGAATGTTAAAAGGACAAAGAACTCAGCAGTGTTTTTGAAACAGGCCACATTTTGACTTTTAAACTAACAGCAGGGGGTTTCTGAAGGTTGGCAACAAATGCAAACATGTCCAACATCTGGAGATGACTCGACTCCAGGGTGGAGATTAAATATGGAAATGCGTCCAGTTCAAATCATAATTTCATGCAGAGTAAGGTCATGCTTTAAATAATGTTTGAGGTCACATGATGAGACGACAGATAAGCAGCAGGGCTTCTGGAGTTCTCTTCACTCTGTTTTCTTTAGACCTGATCTCTTTAATAAGGAGACTGTGAGCAGCGCCTCTTCCTCTGCGTGCAGACTGCCAGGCGCTGGGTGGCAACCTCATGTAAAAATACCACGGGCCGCTCTGATTGGCGAGAACATCAGGTGTAAGCGATGACTGAGCACCCAACAGACTGTATCATGAAAGGCTGCACAATTTACATTTTATAAAATATCCCATAAATGAATTTAGATTGCAGGAAACCAAATATTTTTGAATGATAAGTGACGTATTGTTGAGCTAAAAAGGTATCATACAAATCCTATTCTACAGACTGAACAAAAATGTATATATATATATAAATACACACACACACACGTTTGATACAGATCCAATACAAACAATCTTATTACAATTGGGATATCAGCCAATAGGTAAATGTTTTCAAATTGTGCAGCATGATATGTGTTTGATGACTAAACAGGAAAGGAACATTGTATGGACAGAGACCATCGTGTCAAAAGACAGAAACCAATCATTTTATTTTAAAAATATTTCACTGCTGATACATACAATACACTCATTATACTCATATATATTTGCATAAAGTATACTCTTAACATGATCATATTTAAAGATTTGATACATTATTGTCAGATGGGGGGGCGTATCAACAGAGGGAGCACTGTATTGTAGTGAACAGATGGAGACCTGCCAGCTGCTGCCTGATTGGAGGAGGACCGGAAGGAGCGACACACACGCACGCACACACACACACACACACACACACACACACACACACACACACACACACACACACACACACACACACACACACACACACACACACACACACACACACACACACACACACACACACACACACACACACACACACACACACACACACACACACACACACACACACACACACACACACACACACACACGCACGCACGCACACCTCCCCCTGTCCCTGCATCTCTGGGACATGTTTCTGCCCTCACCCCACCCTCCTCTCCGCTAGGTAGTGTGTATGTAGTTGTAGTACTACAGTGTATGTTAGTGCTAAACAGATATTTGTCAACATACTGTAAATATCTGCGAAGAAATTAACTTGGAGGTATTTCATCTTTCCCAAACAAGTTAGGTCTGCGCTGTTCATTTCTCAGAGCTAACCGCTAGCCAAGGTACAGAAATATACATTACAATTTAAATATTCAGATCACTAAGGCAAAGAAATACTTCCATCAGAACGCTGACCCAGAGTCAGTGTGACTGCATCACTGGGTCAGCGTGACGGAGGAGGGAGACCCCGTGTCCAGACCCCCTGTGGGAGGGGCAGGCTCAGCGGCTGCTCGGTGCCTCGTGTTAGGTGTCCCGCTGGTTTCATAGTGATGGACTTGTGAAAACCTGTACTGAGCTTAAGGAGTATTCTTTTTGGACATCATTCAAATGTGTACTCAAAACGTATTTGATACTTGAATTCAGAATACACTCTTGATCGATGATTTAGTGAGGATGAGCTGTAGAGGTGAGCTGTAGAGTTCATGTTGGTTTAGGAAACAGCAGGAACTGAAACAGATCGTGGTTTGGGAATAAAGTCCTCTCTCCCAGGAGAGCCTGGTGTGTGTGTTTCCATCAGCCGGTACAACAGGCATGTTGGGGGGCACCTGAGCCGTGTGTGTACGGCATCAACTTCTTGTGAGGAGCCTCAAGCGTACAGTTAGAGAGGCGATCCCCCCCCCCCCCCCCACAACAACAAACTTCAACCAGTGTTAGTCAACGCCTCAGAGTACTGTGTTGGTGTGGAGGGGGCCGACAGGGAGGGGGCCGACAGGGAGGGGGCCAGAGCCAGAGTGAGACAGAGTTCAGTCAACCACCGGGAGCCCCCCCGAGGCTGATACAGTGTGCAGACGGCACCACTGCAGAAGGATCATCCTAACACATCGGAGGATCTCTGTATAAAGACCCTGATGAGATTCAGGGTCAGTCCTTCAGCTACAAGGAATGATGAGCGACGTGCAGGTGTGAAGCGTTCAGACTGAAAGACCCTCCTGCAGTTCTGCAACCTCTCTGCTGGATCATACATGTGTTAGATGATGTCTCTGCTGTGCGGTCAGGGGGGGGGGGGGGACAGCCAGACTTCACTCGCTCCACGGCTCTGCTGACGGAGTCCCTGCCTCCCCCCCTCCCAGCTTCCTCACAAAGGCCAGGGCAGGTCGCTGAAGTCCACGGGTCCCCCCAGCCCGGCATCGGCCTCCAGCAGGGACATGATGACCGCCATGGCCGCCTCGTCGTTGCTGGAGCCCGGCTCGTCCATGATGTCTATACTCAGGTGGGAGTTGTCACCTGGACAGAGGGGAGGAGTCTATGAGAATCCACAAAAACATCACAGAGAGGAGTGTGTGTGGTGTGCACTCACTCATGATGGATTGGTTGGAGTAGGGGTAGCCCACTGAGTCAGGTCCAGGAAGGATCCCAGTGCTCGGCAGGTCAGGTGTCCCTCCGTTCTGAATCTACACACACACACACACACACACACACACACACACACACACACACACACACACACACACACACACACCACACACACACACACACACACACACACACACACACACACACACACACACACACACACACACACACACACACACACACACACACACACACACACACACACACACACACACACACACACACACACACACACACACACAGTGACACCACTTTAGGATTTTTGAAATAAATAGCTAATATTAGGCTATAAAGAACCTACAGCACGGTCACATGACTTCACTTCACCACCGCTAAGCTAAAGGCGGCTAATGTTGGGCGTGATGACGTTTAGTGGTCTCATTTAGACATTTGTTAACAACCTTCCTTTTTAAATCCACCAGTGGGGTAATTACTGACGTGTTTTATGTGGTAGTACAACATTTGAAAATCTCTTCAGCACAACCACAGACCTTATTTTGGGCATTGAACCAAAAATAGGTAAATATCGAGATGAGGGAACAGGAATTGCTAGAATGCTAACTCATTCCCAGGTTCAATTCTGAACCACTCTATTAGGAATGATTCAGATTCACAATATCATTCAGTCAGACTTAAAAGAACAACAACTATGGAGAGTGTGTGTGTGTGTGTGTGTGTGTGTGTGTGTGTGTGTGTGTGTGTGTGTGTGTGTGTGTGTGTGTGTGTGTGTGTGTGTGTGTGTGTGTGTGTGTGTGTGTGTGTGTGTGTGTGTGTGTGTGTGTGTGTGTGTGTGTCTTACCTTCTTGCCCCCTGGGGAGCAGGTGTCCGGCGGGGGGGTGCTGGTGATGTTCAGAGGGCTGGAGCCACAGCTGGAGGGGGAGGAGCCTCGGATCCTGACAGAGACACACATGGTCATTCCCTCATCATGCACACACCAGCTGTGAGTCACTTCTCCTCACAGGTAGAAACATCCAGACACTAGGGCGTGCAGCCTACATTTAACAACTCTGTGTGAGGTGTAAGCGTTTCCATGACGATAGGTAGATATTGTCAGTGCAGACTGTTTCAGCATAATTCTAGCACCACAGCAGCTGTCTGAGTCGGCATTATGTAGGATTCAATACCCCGTGGGAGTTTCTAGGTCACACCCCGTCTGTTAGATTATCACACACATAACATGTCTTCTCAAGAGGTGCACTTTCAACCTTTTTATTTGCCAAGAATGTCCCCATAATTTGTGATGAGTCATGCCATAACGTCTGTGTGTCGCCTCCACCATAATCTACACCAAATACAGACAGGGGTTCTCCGGTGGAGGACGGACCCCCTCCTCACCTCTCTGGTTCTGATTCTGTCTTTCTCACCTCTGGATCTCCATCACCTCCTCTGCGATCATGCGCCCTATTTTCCCGGCTCCTGCTCTCGTCCCCCCGGGGATGCCAGGGACGGTCTGCAGGGCCCGCCTCCCTCCTCCTGCCAGCCAACAGGAGAAGGACAATTGAAAGGATTCACAGCATAGATCAGTGGTGTCAAACCCATTTGAGCTCAGAGGCCACACAGCCTGAAGTAGGCCGGCTCAGTAGAATCATAGCATAATAACCTATAAATAACCAATAACTGTTGATTTAGAGCAAACAAGTACATTCTGGAAATGAACTATCTTCCTGCAAAACAACCTGAAATCTCTTAAGAAATAGAAGTGCAATTCCAACAATATGATGTCTCAGTTTATCATTTACACATGTGCATTCAATCAGATCACAGTGTGTCTATAAACATTTAGTAACCGGTGTCTGGAGCTGAACAATATCATATTTTAGTATTTCTTATGAATAAAACTACTTGTCAAGATATATAAATGATTTTACATTCATTTCCACATCTGTGTAGTAATCCTGACACCACCATACAAACTAATGGGGAATATGAGGAAGGATAAGCTATCCCACTGCCTTGTCAATGTATAGCGTGTGCATATGAGAATACATAGAAGTTGTGAAAAGAATGTCATTTTCACACGTTGCACCACTGGCACAGATTGTGGTTGTTGTTGTTGTTGTTGTGATGGTGTGCATTGTTTGCAGCAGTGTGTGTACCCTCTGAGGTGAGAGCACTGTCCATGCTCTGTGGGGAGGCCGCAGACTGAGGGTAGTCGGGTCCCTCCATCATAAGACACCTGCACAAAGAGACACGTTTAATACTTCACAGGACATAAGACACCTGCACAAAGAGACACGTTTAATACTTCACAGGACATAAGACACCTGCACAAAGAGACACGTTTAATACTTCACAGGACATAAGACACCTGCACAAAGAGACACGTTTAATACTGCACAGGACATAAGACACCTGCACAAAGAGACACGTTTAATACTTCACAGGACATAAGACACCTGCACAAAGAGACACGTTTAATACTTCACAGGACATAAGACACCTGCACAAAGAGACACGTTTAATACTTCACAGGACATAAGATACCTGCACAAAGAGACCCGTTTAATACTTCACAGGACATAAGACACCTGCACAAAGAGACACGTTTAATACTTCACAGGACATAAGACACCTGCACAAAGAGACACATTTAACCCTTCACAGGACATAAGACACCTGCACAAAGAGACACATTTAATACTTCACAGGACATAAGATACCTGCACAAAGAGACCCGTTTAATACTTCACAGGACATAAGACACCTGCACAAAGAGACACGTTTAATACTTCACAGGACATAAGACACCTGCACAAAGAGACACGTTTAATACTTCACAGGACATAAGACACCTGCACAAAGAGACACGTTGCACACTTCACAGGACATAAGACACCTGCACAAAGAGACACGTTTCACACTTCACAGGACATAAGACACCTGCACAAAGAGACACGTTTAACCCTTCACAGGAGGACACGCTCCATCAGTTTCAGAGGTGGGGGTGTTTGTGGACTTACGACACAACGGTGTTGGTGGACACGATGTACTCCACCTCCTTGGTCCAGGGGTTCATGAAGCTGAACCAGCGGCTCCTCAGCGTGATGAAGGAGCCGTCTTTGATCTTGAACTTGTAACAGTCGGTGTTGATCTTCTCTCTCGTCTGCAGCACTGTGGACACATGAACACATTGAGAGCTCTGCTGCGTTCAGGTTCAATAACATGTCAGGTGTTTGTGTCTGCCACACACCCTGCCGGTGACACTCTGCCAGGTGTCCGATGTCGTTCTGGTGGAAGTACTCATAGAAGGAGGTTCCCAGCAGTTCCTGGGGGAGGTAGGCCAGGATGGCTGTGGCTCTGTGGGTCACAGAGGGTTATTATCAGGGTGCACATCACTTTGTCGCCCTGGTTCTCAAAGGAGCACCCGGAGATGTTGCTTGGTGCTCATCCTTAAAATGAAATAAACCGTAACTTTTGAGGGGGTCTTGACTTTATTTGCCAGACACACGGCACTGAACACACATGCAGAGGTGAACACAGAACACACACACAGAGGTGAACACTGAATGCACACACAGAGGTGAACACAAAACAACATTAGCACGACCAGTAATCCAACAAGCTGTTATCACTCCCCTCCTCTCTGTCTTCCTCTCTGTCAGACATGGTAGCTGATGATGTAGGCCTACTTCTTTCTTTCTGGTTGAGTCTGCGATTAGCTGCTTGCATCCACAAGTTAGCTGCTGGTTTTGGGTGGAAAGTCTCTGTTGTCATCTTAGACAAGTGGATGTAATCAAATAAGTATGTGAACATAACCAATAACCTACCATAGCCAATAACAAATGAATGTAACTTATTTTATTTGTGTTGTTTATTCATATCTTATTGTACCTTAACATTTATTTATGCATTTTTTTTTATCTCTCCAGTTTTAAAGGACATTTTTGGTTACTGTCCTATAGTAAGCATTGGAATGATTTCAAACCTGTTTATCCCAATAATTATAAAGGAGTGCCTTGAAAATATGTGTTTACATAAATTGTGACCAAACCGTTTGAACTTACGGAAACGTAAGTTCTAATATTACACTAGATAGTAAACTAGAATGCTTTTCAGCCATAAACCTTGAACAATTACATTAAATGATGCTCTCTTCTAAACCATCAACGTGCATGTTAGACCCAATTCCAACTAAGCTGTTGAAGGAAGTTTTTCCATTAATTAGCACTTCTTTATTAAATATTATGAATATGTCTTTATTATCAGGCTATGTTCCACAATCATTCAAAGTAGCAGTGATAAAACCGCTTCTTAAAAAGCACAACCTCGATCCAGAGGTTTTAGCCAACTATAGACCTATTTCTAATCTTCCGTTCCTCTCAAAGATTCTTGAGAAAGCGGTCGCAAAACAGTTGTGTGATTACTTAAAAAACAATGATTTATTTGAAGATTTTCAGTCTTTAGATATATATGAGTATAATGAGGCTTTAGAACACATCATAGCACAGAGACAGCTCTGGTTAAAGTCACAAATGATATTCTAATAGCCTCAGACAAGGGACTTGTCTCTATTCTTGTTTTGCTCGATCGCAGTGCTGCATTTGATACTATCGACCATGATATCCTATTGCAAAGACTAGAGCACTTAGTTGGCATATAGGGAACTGCTTTAGGCTGGTTTAGGTCCTATCTATCTGAACGCTCTCAGTTTGTACGTGTTAACGATGAATCTTCCACGCAAACCAAAGTTAGCCATGGAGTGCCACAGGGCTCAGTGCTCGGACCTATTTTGTTCACATTATATATGCTTTCATTCTTTAAACTTTCATTGTTATGCGGATGATACTCAACTATATTTATCAATCAAGCCTGATTAAATTAATCATCTAAATACAATTCAAGACTGCCTTAAGGACTTAAAAACGTGGATGACCTTACACTTTTTGATGTTAAACACGACCAAAACTGAAGTTATTGTACTTGGCCCGAAGAATCTACGAAACAAATTATCTAAAGATATACTAACTATGGATGGCATTAATTTGGCCTCCAGTGAGACTGTAAGGAATCTTGGTGTTATATTTGATCAGGATTTATCCTTTAACGCCCACATAAAATCAATTTCAAGGACCGCCTACTTCCATCTACGTAACGTTGCAAAAATCAGGCATATCTTGCCTCAAAACGACGCAGAGAAACTAGTTCATGCATTTGTTACTTCTAGGCTGGATTATTGTAAATCTTTATTATCAGGGTGTAACAAGAAGTCAGTCAAGTGGCTTCAGCTGATTCAAAATGCTGCGGCTCGTGTACTAACCAGAGTTAGGAAAAGGGACCACATTACTCCTGTTCTGGCTGCCTTACACTGGCTCCCTATAGAACACAGGATAGAATTAAAAAAATTCTTCTTCTCGCCTACAAAGCCCTTAACGGGCAGGCGCCATCGTACCTTAAATAACTCATTATACCCTACTGTCCTACTAGGGCATTGCGTTCCAAGAATGCAGGGTTGTTGGTTGTTCCTAGAATCTCTAAAAGTACAATGGGAGCCAGAGCCTTTTCTTATCAAGCTCCACATTTGTGGAATCAGCTTCCAGTTTGTGTTCGGGCGGCAGACAGCCTATCCGTTTTTAAGAGTGCGCTTAAGACCTTCCTTTTTGATAAAGCTTATAGTTAGGGCTGATTAGATTCAGCCCCTAGTTTTGCTGATATAGGCTTAGTTTGTCGGGGGACACCTTACTTCTTCCTTCTCTCTGTCTATACCTGTGTACTCTCATGTTCCCATTAACCCAGCTTCCCCACATTTCTTTCTTTTTGGTGTCTATATACGCCGGGATCCGGAGTCATGGATGATCCTGCGGTCCTGTGTCCTGGATCGCGAGCGCTGGATCTTGAGTCGTGGCTGTGGTCCTGGATCATCGGTCCTGGATGGATATCCTCGTGGATTCATCTTCTTATTATACACACATGCATTTCCAAACATCTGGACTACCTATGTTGCAAATGTATTATCTTTTCAATTTACACACGGCATCTATTGCACATCTGTCCGTCCTGGGAGAGGGATCCCTCCTCTGTTGCTCTCCCTGAGGTTTCTCCCATGTTCCCTTTAAACTGGGTTTTCTCCGGAAGTTTTTCCTTGTACGATGTGAGGGTCTTAGGACGGAGGGTGTCGTATTGTCATACTGATATTCTGTACACACTGTGAAGACCACTGAGACAAATGTAACATTTGTGATATTGGGCTATATAAATAGCCCAATAGATTGATTGATTGAACTTAGACTAAAGTGAACTATCTAAACACTCAAGAGTCCTTTACCTCACTGAGCTGTAGTATCAGCCTCTCAGTCTGACTGGAGAGGACTTTCCCTCCACATCATTGTAGAAACATCTTCTTATATCCGTTAGAGCAGCTAGCACCAGATGCCAATAACAACAGCGGCCCTTCTCTCTCTCCCTCGCTCACTCGCACTTTGGCTGTGAGCTGCGGGCGCCAGATAAGCCAACATCCCCCATTTTCATCACTTACAGCGCCCATCGTACAGGGCAAATGAAACGTGTAACCGGGGTGAAAAGGGTGTTACATTTACTTAATTATGAATGTTGTTACATCAAGGCCGAAAATTAGGATGAACCCCAACGGTCAAAAATGTGTTTTTCCCTCCCAGAACTGTCAGCGCAGCGCCTCCACAGATCTGGCGCCCTAGGCGAATATCTAGCGAGTGCTACGGGCCGACCCTGAGTTCATATGCAACTCGCAAATATCTTTCTCTCTCTCTCTCTCTTCTCTCTCCTCTCTCCTCCCTTCTCTCTCTTCTCTCTCTCAATGTTGGTACGCAAATGCGCCTTTTTTCAAATTACCCGGTGCTCTTTTTTTGGCGGAGGTGTGCATGTGCACCTGCGCACCAGTTATGTGCAGCCCAGGTTATTATGCATGTCTTAAGAAATGGTGCTGGATTGCAGTGATACTGACTCTCTGTTCATGAGGACAACCTTCCCTCCTCTCACATAACTGTGTAAGGAGCCCTTTGTTTTTCAGATTGGAAAATATACCCATCTAAACTTCAGAAAGTTTTAGATGGGACTGAAATGTGTTGGTATGAGAATTGGTATAATACACTATTTGTGATAATTCATATCAATACAATTATTTAAAATTAAAATAACGCACTAAAAAGGCATTTAAGATTCTTCCATAAGGTCAGCAGTAATCTCTTACTGCCAGAACAATCAACGTACGCATGTAGATTCCAAAAAGCAACATTTTTTTAAAACCTAGAAAATGTAATATACACATAGATGATAAATATAAATATGTAAATAAGAATAAAAGCAAGTAAACACACACACTGGTTGACAGTTCTCACCTCTGGTCGACGAAGACGAACTTCCCGTCGATGGCGTGTCGGGACACGTACTCGGTGGGCTTCACACGGATGTCGGCCAGGCTGGGCTGGGGGACGATGTGGGGGTGCAGCCGGCCGATGGCCACCAGGCAGCTCAGGTTGCAGCCCTCATTGTCGGGCTCGTTGTCCTCGTCCAGACCCATCTTGGTGGGGGGCCAGCTCTTCAGGTAGCCCGTGCTGTGGATGGTGCAGAAGCTCTTACGATCGGCTGCAATGAGAGGGGGGGGGGCAAAGACAGGGTTAGAGTTAAACAGGAAGTGGAATCAGAGTTTAAAGACCATTCAGAATTATTAAACTGCCTCTGATTGGCTAGGCACATTTGGAAACAGTTCATATATTATAATATTTAGAGGGGTAACTGGTCCATATAATAAAAAGACACACTTTATCTTGGTTCCTTGTAAGAATGATTTGTTTTCTAAATCATGTTATAAAAGTTCAACAAAAGATGAAATATTCTTCACCAAATGAAAAGGTATTGTATCGCTATGGAGGGGTTTATACGTGACTGAAACACAGCGTCATGAAATATTCAGCTAACACTAAAAGATTGAACATGAATGGTGACGCACTCTGGGCTGCGTGACTGTGCTTGAATGGCCTATATGCTGAGTCAATGCTGGGGTCGGGGGAGAGTAAGCTAAGCAGCAGCTAGATAGAGTGCATGCTTCCCCTGATCGGTACCCACTGCAGAGCAGAGCACACTTCACGTGTTGCTGTGAATAAGCAGGAAGATCTTTGTTTCAAAAGCCTTTTGCACCCTCTTTAAATCTGCACAGCACTCCACTTCAATACGGTATGTGTTGTATTGTATTTGGTAAGTACACCAGCTTTGGGATGAACTCCCCTCGAAACAGGAAATGCCGTAACTTTCCGTAACAATGGTTCCAAATCACCATCTCTTGGACAAAAAAGAATAACTCAAATAAAACTCAAAAAATCTTTAAATGGCGTTTCATTTTCTGTACTTCTTCTTTTTGTTTTTCAATCAGATGTTTATAAGCAGCTTAGTTTTTGAAAAGAGTCTGAAAATATACAAGACTTTACAATCAAATGCACACGTTTACCGTTTCCAGATTCAACACGGGTATTCTCGGGCTTGATAAGCCACTCCCCCTCCACACTGTTGGAGGGCTTGATAAGCCACTCCCCCTCCACACTGTTGGAGGGCTTGATAAGCCACTCCCCCTCCACACTCATTGATTTTGAACAGCACTAATGAGGCAGACCCCTCCACGCAAACGGAGGGGGGTATGGGCAGAGGGTTTGGAATTGGGCCTAAAGAACCGGACTCCCCGCTCCACTTCCCAGTACTTCCACTTCCCAGTACTTCCACTTCCCAGTAGTTCCACTTCCAGTACTTCCACTTCCCAGTACTTCCACGGTGGGGCCCTTTGTATGTGGATTGAAAGCAACACTGACCATCTCTTTGTGTGTTAGTATTTTGAATTCATGCTAACATCCCATTTTCAATCTGATCCATCCTCTCATGGTGAACGGTTGCAGGTTCCTTTCGTAACCATGTTGACCGTGTTTGAACATCAGCACATCAGTGTCTGAAAGAGGGTTTCAAACTGAGGTATATGTAGTGCTTGTATTCTTACTTAGTAACAGCACAGCACTTGAAAGACTAGTATGTCTACTGTTACTCAAGTAGAGGATCGGAGTCCTCTATCCACCTCTGCTCCTGAGCAAGAATCCAGATGTTCCATTGCTCTGTGGGATGGGTTCAGGGAGCGTTTTTAAATGAGTATGTAATAAATGCGCTTTAGGCCGCGTTGTGTAATGGAGATGGTGTCTTGCTAACTGAAGTGTGATTCCTGGTCCTAAGAAGGATGTGCCGCCAGGACAGCTTTGATCTCATAAGGAGAGAAACAGAAGGCAGAGTGTCCTGGACTGGAGACCCTGATGTGAAGACGCACAGCGCTTGGGGTATGCAGCTTTACATGTCAATCACGTTCTAGAGAACACGCTGTACCTTTCTTCTGGAGCAGGTGGAGGGAAAGTCTTTGTCCTCCACTTTGACAGAAGGCCTGTTGCACTTCATCCTGCAGAAGAACGAGCGCCTGGCTCCAGAGCAGAGCCTGGAGGGGCCGGGGGGGGTGTCCGTCTTCACCGGGAGCCCAGGCTACACACACAACACACACACACACACACACACACACACACACACACACACACACACCACCTTTAAAACGATGTGTTTGTTGTCCTGTCTTTGGTATTATAACGTGTGTGATATTCTAATAATGTCCCACCAGCATGAAACTCCTGTAGTTAAATATAATGTTGTATTGTTATTCAGTGTCTTTTTTTTAATGTATTCAATGATGCCCAGCTCAACCCTTTCCGCATGTATCGATCCAGAGATTTGTTGTAATTAGTTTTGTTCCATTATCTAACCTTTAAAACGATACCAGCCATTGTCTGTAGTTGTACTTATGTTGCACCATTATTGCATTGCATCCTTGTAAAAGCTGTTTTGTTCAATATTTGAATCAGACTTCTCTCTTTTTTGTAAATTCTTGGTGGATGGAAGTGGAAGCTGATAAATCTCAGCAGCAAATCAGATCAACTCAAGGCAACCCATAAGCTCTGCTTTCATAAATGAGTCTACACTAAAAGGGTATTTGAATGAAAAATGTAAATGCCTTATGATCCTTATATCATTGCTTTAAATCACAGAGAAATGTACATAACACTGGGCTGTGTATTCGGAACATATGGTGATACGATCGCTCCAAGAGAATGGAATGGGAGGGATGCACCCCTCTTTAATGGTCACATGCAGAGCACACAGTGACATGTGTTCTCTGCTTCTAACCCATCCTAGTACAGGAGTCTAGCACTGGGAGCAGTGGGCAGCTATTGCACAGCGCCCGGGGAGCAATGGGAGTGAGGGGGGATGTCCGGTGCCTTGCTCAAGGGCACCACGGTGGCAGCGGCCGCAGATGAAAGGTATTTATTTAACAGTAGTGTGGTTAAACCACTAAGTCCGACAACGCCACCCCAGGAATTTCACCCTGGGAAATATGACACGGTTTAAGTCACTGGGACACACAGGTTCGGTTACTCATGGAACAAGAGAAGTGTTTCAATTGTCAAAAATAGAACAGTTTATTTTGTACAATAGTAAAAATACAATTTAAAAACAGTCACACAGGGCTAGATCCAAAGGGGAAAACAAACAATGGCAGTTGCCAAGATACATGTAGTGATTCAATATGTTGTGCTGTATTTCAATACTATAAGCAAGGCGACGTATTGCATTTTTTGTAATCTATCTGTTGTAAGTAGCACTATACCATGACCAAGTTCTGATTGACTTTCAGTTGTGACTCAGCTTTCTCCATTCTAAAGTCTGATAGAAATCCGGATACAAAAATTGACAATGAACGATGACTGAACATAACAGCATAACAGTACACAGAACTGTGTTAGCGTGTACAAAAAAGAAAGTGTCTTACATACACACAAAAAGTGTGTGTGTGTGTGTGTGTGTGTGTGGGTGTGTTGTGTGTGTGTGTGGTGTGTGTGGTGTGTGTGTGTGTGTGTGTGTGTGGTGGTGTGGTCTAGCATTACTAGACCACACACAAATTGGAGGTCCCCATAAGGGGGATCATTCATTTTAGGGTGAAGTCTTGGTTAGGATTAGGGTTAGGTTAGGTTAGGGTAAGGTTAAGGGTTAGGGTTAGGGTTAGGCATGTGTTGGTTAAGGTTAGGATAAGCTCCGGAAATGCATGTAAGTCAACCACACACCCTGCCGGTGACACTCTGCCAGGTGTCCGATGTCGTTCTGGTGGAAGTACTCATAGAAGGAGGTTCCCAGCAGTTCCTGGGGGAGGTAGGCCAGGATGGCTGTGGCTCTGTGGGTCACAGAGGGTTATTATCAGGGTGCACATCACTTTGTCGCCCTGGTTCTCAAAGGAGCACCCGGAGATGTTGCTTGGTGCTCATCCTTAAAATGAAATAAACCGTAACTTTTGAGGGGGTCTTGACTTTATTTGCCAGACACACGGCACTGAACACACATGCAGAGGTGAACACAGAACACACACACAGAGGTGAACACTGAATGCACACACAGAGGTGAACACAAAACAACATTAGCACGACCAGTAATCCAACAAGCTGTTATCACTCCCCTCCTCTCTGTCTTCCTCTCTGTCAGACATGGTAGCTGATGATGTAGGCCTACTTCTTTCTTTCTGGTTGAGTCTGCGATTAGCTGCTTGCATCCACAAGTTAGCTGCTGGTTTGGGTGGAAAGTCTCTGTTGTCATCTTAGACAAGTGGATGTAATCAAATAAGTATGTGAACATAACCAATAACCTACCATAGCCAATAACAATGAATGTAACTTATTTTATTTGTGTTGTTTATTCATATCTTATTGTACCTTAACATTTATTTATGCATTTTTTTTTATCTCTCCAGTTTTAAAGGACATTTTGGTTACTGTCCTATAGTAAGCATTGGAATGATTTCAAACCTGTTTATCCCAATAATTATAAAGGAGTGGCCTTGAAAATATGTGTTTACATAAATTGTGACCATAACCGTTTTGAACTTACGGAACGTAAGTTCTAATATTATCACTAGATAGTAAACTAGAATGCTTTTCAGCCATAAACCTTGAACAATTACATTAAATGATTTGCTCTCTTCTAAACCATCAACGTGCATGTTAGACCCAATTCCAACTAAGCTGTTGAAGGAAGTTTTTTCCATTAATTAGCACTTCTTTATAAATATTATGAATATGTCTTTATTATCAGGCTATGTTCCACAATCATTCAAAGTAGCAGTGATTAAAACCGCTTTCTTAAAAAGCACAACCTCGATCCAGAGGTTTTAGCCCAACTATAGACCTATTTCTAATCTTCCGTTCCTCTCAAAGATTCTGAGAAAGCGGTCGCAAAACAGTTGTGTGATTACTTAAAAAACAATGATTTATTTGAAGATTTTTTCAGTCTTTAGATATATATGAGTATAATGAGGCTTTAGAACACATCATAGCACAGAGACAGCTCTGGTTAAAGTCACAATGATATTCTAATAGCCTCAGACAAGGGACTTGTCTCTATTCTTGTTTTGCTCGATCGCAGTGCTGCATTGATACTATCGACCATGATATCCTATTGCAAAGACTAGAGCACTTAGTTGGCATATAGGGAACTGCTTTAGGCTGGTTTTAGGTCCTATCTATTCTGAACGCTCTCAGTTTGTACGGTTAACGATGAATCTTCCACGCAAACCAAAGTTAGCCATGGAGTGCCACAGGGCTCAGTGCTCGGACCTATTTTGTTCACATTATATATGCTTCGTTAGGCAAATTATAGGAATCATTCTTTAAACTTTCATTGTTATGCGGATGATACTCAACTATATTTATCAATCAAGCCTGATTAAATTAATCATCTAAATACAATTCAAGACTGCCTTAAGGACTTAAAACGTGGATGACCTTACACTTTTTGATGTTAAACACGACCAAAACTGAAGTTATTGTACTTGGCCCGAAGAATCTACGAAACAAATTATCTAAAGATATACTAACTATGGATGGCATTAATTTGGCCTCCAGTGAGACTGTAAGGAATCTTGGTGTTATATTTGATCAGGATTTATCCTTTAACGCCCACATAAAATCAATTTCAAGGACCGCCTACTTCCATCTACGTAACGTTGCAAAAATCAGGCATATCTTGCCTCAAAACGACGCAGAGAAACTAGTTCATGCATTTGTTACTTCTAGGCTGGATTATTGTAAATCTTTATTATCAGGGTGTAACAAGAAGTCAGTCAAGTGGCTTCAGCTGATTCAAAATGCTGCGGCTCGTGTACTAACCAGAGTTAGGAAAAGGGACCACATTACTCCTGTTCTGGCTGCCTTACACTGGCTCCCTATAGAACACAGGATAGAATTAAAAAAATTCTTCTTCTCGCCTACAAAGCCCTTAACGGGCAGGCGCCATCGTACCTTAAATAACTCATTATACCCTACTGTCCTACTAGGGCATTGCGTTCCAAGAATGCAGGGTTGTTGGTTGTTCCTAGAATCTCTAAAAGTACAATGGGAGCCAGAGCCTTTTCTTATCAAGCTCCACATTTGTGGAATCAGCTTCCAGTTTGTGTTCGGGCGGCAGACAGCCTATCCGTTTTTAAGAGTGCGCTTAAGACCTTCCTTTTTGATAAAGCTTATAGTTAGGGCTGATTAGATTCAGCCCCTAGTTTTGCTGATATAGGCTTAGTTTGTCGGGGGACACCTTACTTCTTCCTTCTCTCTGTCTATACCTGTGTACTCTCATGTTCCCATTAACCCAGCTTCCCCACATTTCTTTCTTTTTTGGTGTCTATATACGCCGGGATCCGGAGTCATGGATGATCCTGCGGTCCTGTGTCCTGGATCGCGAGCGCTGGATCTTGAGTCGTGGCTGTGGTCCTGGATCATCGGTCCTGGATGGATATCCTCGTGGATTCATCTTCTTATTATACACACATGCATTTCCAAACATCTGGACTACCTATGTTGCAAATGTATTATCTTTTCAATTTACACACGGCATCTATTGCACATCTGTCCGTCCTGGGAGAGGGATCCCTCCTCTGTTGCTCTCCCTGAGGTTTCTCCCATGTTCCCTTTAAACTGGGTTTTCTCCGGAAGTTTTTCCTTGTACGATGTGAGGGTCTTAGGACGGAGGGTGTCGTATTGTCATACTGATATTCTGTACACACTGTGAAGACCACTGAGACAAATGTAACATTTGTGATATTGGGCTATATAAATAGCCCAATAGATTGATTGATTGAACTTAGACTAAAGTGAACTATCTAAACACTCAAGAGTCCTTTACCTCACTGAGCTGTAGTATCAGCCTCTCAGTCTGACTGGAGAGGACTTTCCCTCCACATCATTGTAGAAACATCTTCTTATATCCGTTAGAGCAGCTAGCACCAGATGCCAATAACAACAGCGGCCCTTCTCTCTCTCCCTCGCTCACTCGCACTTTGGCTGTGAGCTGCGGGCGCCAGATAAGCCAACATCCCCCATTTTCATCACTTACAGCGCCCATCGTACAGGGCAAATGAAACGTGTAACCGGGGTGAAAAGGGTGTTACATTTACTTAATTATGAATGTTGTTACATCAAGGCCGAAAATTAGGATGAACCCCAACGGTCAAAAATGTGTTTTTCCCTCCCAGAACTGTCAGCGCAGCGCCTCCACAGATCTGGCGCCCTAGGCGAATATCTAGCGAGTGCTACGGGCCGACCCTGAGTTCATATGCAACTCGCAAATATCTTTCTCTCTCTCTCTCTCTTCTCTCTCCTCTCTCCTCCCTTCTCTCTCTTCTCTCTCTCAATGTTGGTACGCAAATGCGCCTTTTTTCAAATTACCCGGTGCTCTTTTTTTGGCGGAGGTGTGCATGTGCACCTGCGCACCAGTTATGTGCAGCCCAGGTTATTATGCATGTCTTAAGAAATGGTGCTGGATTGCAGTGATACTGACTCTCTGTTCATGAGGACAACCTTCCCTCCTCTCACATAACTGTGTAAGGAGCCCTTTGTTTTTCAGATTGGAAAATATACCCATCTAAACTTCAGAAAGTTTTAGATGGGACTGAAATGTGTTGGTATGAGAATTGGTATAATACACTATTTGTGATAATTCATATCAATACAATTATTTAAAATTAAAATAACGCACTAAAAAGGCATTTAAGATTCTTCCATAAGGTCAGCAGTAATCTCTTACTGCCAGAACAATCAACGTACGCATGTAGATTCCAAAAAGCAACATTTTTTTAAAACCTAGAAAATGTAATATACACATAGATGATAAATATAAATATGTAAATAAGAATAAAAGCAAGTAAACACACACACTGGTTGACAGTTCTCACCTCTGGTCGACGAAGACGAACTTCCCGTCGATGGCGTGTCGGGACACGTACTCGGTGGGCTTCACACGGATGTCGGCCAGGCTGGGCTGGGGGACGATGTGGGGGTGCAGCCGGCCGATGGCCACCAGGCAGCTCAGGTTGCAGCCCTCATTGTCGGGCTCGTTGTCCTCGTCCAGACCCATCTTGGTGGGGGGCCAGCTCTTCAGGTAGCCCGTGCTGTGGATGGTGCAGAAGCTCTTACGATCGGCTGCAATGAGAGGGGGGGGGGCAAAGACAGGGTTAGAGTTAAACAGGAAGTGGAATCAGAGTTTAAAGACCATTCAGAATTATTAAACTGCCTCTGATTGGCTAGGCACATTTGGAAACAGTTCATATATTATAATATTTAGAGGGTAACTGGTCCATATAATAAAAAAGACACACTTTATCTTGGTTCCTTGTAAGAATGATTTGTTTTCTAAATCATGTTATAAAAGTTCAACAAAAGATGAAATATTCTTCACCAAATGAAAAGGTATTGTATCGCTATGGAGGGGTTTATACGTGACTGAAACACAGCGTCATGAAATATTCAGCTAACACTAAAAGATTGAACATGAATGGTGACGCACTCTGGGCTGCGTGACTGTGCTTGAATGGCCTATATGCTGAGTCAATGCTGGGGTCGGGGAGAGTAAGCTAAGCAGCAGCTAGATAGAGTGCATGCTTCCCCTGATCGGTACCCACTGCAGAGCAGAGCACACTTCACGTGTTGCTGTGAATAAGCAGGAAGATCTTTGTTTCAAAAGCCTTTGCACCTCTTTAAATCTGCACAGCACTCCACTTCAATACGGTATGTGTTGTATTGTATTTGGTAAGTACACCAGCTTTGGGATGAACTCCCCTCGAAACAGGAAATGCCGTAACTTTCCGTAACAATGGTTCCAAATCACCATCTCTTGGACAAAAAAGAATAACTCAAATAAAACTCAAAAAATCTTTAAATGGCGTTTCATTTTCTGTACTTCTTCTTTTTGTTTTTCAATCAGATGTTTATAAGCAGCTTAGTTTTTGAAAAGAGTCTGAAAATATACAAGACTTTACAATCAAATGCACACGTTTACCGTTTTCCAGATTCAACACGGGTATTCTCGGGCTTGATAAGCCACTCCCCCTCCACACTGTTGGAGGGCTTGATAAGCCACTCCCCCTCCACACTGTTGGAGGGCTTGATAAGCCACTCCCCCTCCACACTCATTGATTTTGAACAGCACTTAATGAGGCAGACCCTCCACGCAAACGGAGGGGGGTATGGGCAGAGGGTTTGGAATTGGGCCTAAAGAACCGGACTCCCCGCTCCACTTCCCAGTACTTCCACTTCCCAGTACTTCCACTTCCCAGTAGTTCCACTTCCCAGTACTTCCACTTCCCAGTACTTCCACGGTGGGGCCCTTTGTATGTGGATTGAAAGCAACACTGACCATCTCTTTGTGTGTTAGTATTTTGAATTCATGCTAACATCCCATTTTCAATCTGATCCATCCTCTCATGGTGAACGGTTGCAGGTTCCTTTCGTAACCATGTTGACGTGTTTGAACATCAGCACATCAGTGTCTGAAAGAGGGTTTCAAACTGAGGTATATGTAGTGCTTGTATTCTTACTTAGTAACAGCACAGCAACTTGAAAGACTAGTATGTCTACTGTTACTCAAGTAGAGGATCGGAGTCCTCTATCCACCTCTGCTCCTGAGCAAGAATCCAGATGTTCCATTGCTCTGTGGGATGGGTTCAGGGAGCGTTAAATGAGTATGTAATAAATGCGCTTTAGGCCGCGTTGTGTAATGGAGATGGTGTCTTGCTAACTGAAGTGTGATTCCTGGTCCTAAGAAGGATGTGCCGCCAGGACAGCTTTGATCTCATAAGGAGAGAAACAGAAGGCAGAGTGTCCTGGACTGGAGACCCTGATGTGAAGACGCACAGCGCTTGGGGTATGCAGCTTTACATGTCATCACGTTCTAGAGAACACGCTGTACCTTTCTTCTTGGAGCAGGTGGAGGGAAAGTCTTTGTCCTCCACTTTGACAGAAGGCCTGTTGCACTTCATCCTGCAGAAGAACGAGCGCCTGGCTCCAGAGCAGAGCCTGGAGGGGCCGGGGGGGGTGTCCGTCTTCACCGGGAGCCCAGCTACACACACACACACACACACACACACACACACACACACACACACACACACACACACACCTTTAAAACGATGTGTTTGTTGTCCTTCTTTGGTATTATAACGTGTGTGTATTCTAATAATGTCCCACCAGCATGAAACTCCTGTAGTTAAATATAATGTTGTATTGTTATTCAGTGTCTTTTTTTAATGTATTCAATGATGCCCAGCTCAACCTTTCCGCATGTATCGATCCAGAGATTTGTTGTAATAGTTTGTTCCATTATCTAACCTTTAAAACGATACCAGCCATTGTCTGTAGTTGTACTTATGTTGCACCATTATTGCATTGCATCCTTGTAAAAGCTGTTTTGTTCAATATTTGAATCAGACTTCTCTCTTTTTTGTAAATTCTTGGTGGAAGTGGAAGCTGATAAATCTCAGCAGCAAATCAGATCAACTCAAGGCAACCCATAAGCTCTGCTTTCATAAAATGAGTCTACACTAAAAGGGTATTTGAATGAAAAATGTAAATGCCTTATGATCCTTATATCATTGCTTTAAATCACAGAGAAATGTACATAACACTGGGCTGTGTATTCGGAACATATGGTGATACGATCGCTCCAAGAGAATGGAATGGGAGGGATGCACCCCTCTTTAATGGTCACATGCAGAGCACACAGTGACATGTGTTCTCTGCTTCTAACCCATCCTAGTACCAGGAGTCTAGCACTGGGAGCAGTGGGCAGCTATTGCACAGCGCCCGGGGAGCAATGGGAGTGAGGGGGGATGTCCGGTGCCTTGCTCAAGGGCACCACGGTGGCAGCGGCCGCAGATGAAAGGTATTTATTTAACAGTAGTGTGGTTAAACCACTAAGTCCGACAACGCCACCCCAGGAATTTCACCCTGGGAAATATGACACGGTTTAAGTCACTGGGACACACAGGTTCGGTTACTCATGGAACAAGAGAAGTGTTTCAATTGTCAAAAATAGAACAGTTTATTTTGTACAATAGTAAAAATACAATTTAAAAACAGTCACACAGGGCTAGATCCAAAGGGGAAAACAAACAATGGCAGTTGCCAAGATACATGTAGTGATTCAATATGTTGTGCTGTATTTCAATACTATAAGCAAGGCGACGTATTGCATTTTTTGTAATCTATCTGTTGTAAGTAGCACTATACCATGACCAAGTTCTGATTGACTTTCAGTTGTGACTCAGCTTTCTCCATTCTAAAGTCTGATAGAAATCCGGATACAAAAATTGACAATGAACGATGACTGAACATAACAGCATAACAGTACACAGAACTGTGTTAGCGTGTACAAAAAAGAAAGTGTCTTACATACACACAAAAAGTGTGTGTGTGTGTGTGTGTGTGTGTGTGTGTGTGTGTGTGTGTGTGTGTGTGTGTGTGTGTGTGTGTGTGTGTGTGTGTGTGTGTGTGTGTGTGGTCTAGCATTACTAGACCACACACAAATTGGAGGTCCCCATAAGGGGGATCATTCATTTTAGGGTGAAGTCTTGGTTAGGATTAGGGTTAGGGTTAGGGTAAGGTTAAGGGTTAGGGTTAGGGTTAGGCATGTGTTGGTTAAGGTTAGGATAAGTCTCCAGGAAATGCATGTAAGTCAATGTAATGTCCCCTGAAGTGATGTATACATGGTATGTGTGTGTGTGTGTGTGTGTGTGTGTGTGTGTGTGTGTGTGTGTGTGTGTGTGTGTGTGTGTGTGTGTGTGTGTGTGTGGGAGGTACAGTGTGTAGGTGGTAGTGTGTGTGTGTGTGTGTGTGTGTGTGTGTGTGTGTGTGTGTGTGTGTGTGTGTGTGTGTGTGTGTGTGTGTGTGTGTGTGTGTGTGTTGTGTGTGTGTGTGTGTGTGTGTGGGAGGTACAGTGTGTAGGTGGTAGTGTGTGTGTGTGTGTGTGTGTGTGTGTGTGTGTGTGTGTGTGTGTGTGTGTGTGTGTGTTGGTGGTAGTGTGTGTGTGGTACAGTGTGTAGGGGTGTGTGTGTGTGTGTGTGTGTGTGTGTGTGTGTGTGTGTGTGTGTGTGTGTGTGTGTGTGTGTGTGTGTGTGTGTGTGTGTGTGTGTGTGGTACAGTGTGTAGGTGTGTGTGGTACAGTGTGTAGGTGTGTGGGTACAGTGTGTAGGTGTGTGTGGTACAGGCGTAGATGCGGCGGACAGACGGTCTCAGTTGGTTTGGTGTCCTTACTTTTAATACTTGTAAATACAACTTTTGGCCCGTAATTTCAATTCCCCATTTCAGCGACCAGAGAGAGGGGGGGGGATATATCCAGTCTCTGATTGTGTTACGTTATTATGAGAGTGCTCTCATATTTTTAATTGTATATATTTATATACATATATTTGTGTGTGTGTCCGCATCTGTAGCCTGTTATTGTCTCATTATACCGCACTCTCAATGAATTCAAAGTAAATATGTGGGGGAACAATGTTCAGCTGATCTAACAGAGATTATAAAATACAGCGCTATGACAAAACACCCGACAGCTGATGCAGCTGTTTCCAGTAATAATGAACGGACGTCGCTTTAAAATGACCGCTCAGAGGAGAGGAGTTCTCATTTCTTTAAACTTCTGCTGCTTCCCCTCCTCTCTCCTCGGTTCCCCTCCTCGGTCCTCCGCTCGCATCTCCTGTGGGCGGGACTAAGTCTCGAGAAGGGGAGTCGAGGAGGGGACATTTAAGAATTTAGAAGCCTCTTATGCAAGTGGTGCAGTGACGCGTCCTAAAACCCGGAAATAAGCTGCGCTCGCATTCCCTCGACACAGAGCAGTGGGATTTCTCCAGAGGATTTTGGAAAATAGCTGGAAATAAGGTCTGTGGGAAACGAACCTGGTAGGTAAATGCACATCAGAGGGCCTAGGTATAAAAGTCACGGCTCGCCACCACTGGAAACAAAAATACACAACCGAAAATAATACATGTAATATGCTCGTCTCTTGTCCTGGGTGGCAGATTACGTCACTTCCGCCGCCTAAAACCCAGGAGGGGATCTAGCCGCTGCTGCACTAGCTAACGCTACTTTAGCAAAACAAACGCTATTTTTTTGTGCAAAAGGTGCAGCAGGCTTCAAACACGTTCCCCTCCACTGGTTTCAATCAAGCACTACATTCGATGTTTTCCAACCAAATACGTTGAACTTACACTTCCCCATATTTGTTTGTAAATAGATTCGAAGATACCTGAGTTTCTGACTGCCGCTAGCTTGGTTGCTAGGTTACTAGCTGGGTGTTCTCCGATAAGGGGCCGGGGGAAACAAAGTTAGTGATTATTGGTTCCATGTTGATTTAATTCAATACAAATTATTGGGGGGAACTGAAAGGCTTTTACCGGACTGGTTTCTTTGCAGCCCGGACATTTCCCCCAAAACACATTTCGACGCGATCGCAACACAGAAGTACCTTTCAAATCCCATCATTTTTAAGACCCACTAAATCATATTTAAGACCCTTCTTATTTTTTTGGTCATATTTAAGACCTTTTTAAGCCCTTAAATTCAGATAATATCAAATGTAAGACCCCGCGGGAACCCTGTTAATAAATGATGGCTGGACCTATGTTAAAGGAAGTGTTAGTCCTCTTGTATGTTCACGGCCCCACAGGAGGTGACGTGTTCGGACTCTTACTTTTAGCATCGATGAGCCGTTCTCGGGGGGCGGTGTCTGAAGAGGACAGCTGCTCTTTGACCTTGGCGATGTCCTTCGGGTGAAGGTAGTCAAACAGACTCTGACCTATCAGGTCATTCTGCAGAGAGAAGGTCACATGTGAGAGACAGCAGGAACAGAGGGAACTAAGTGAGAGGTGAACATAAACAATACAGGCCATCAATTATTCTTCCATTACCGTGCATGTTTTTTTTCGGAAACTGCAAGGCAATTTAAATCTTCAATCTAAAATTAACTGTGAGACAGAATGTCCAACTGAAGCCAGGAAATGGTGATGATGTGCTGCTGGGATTTAATTATGTATACTGAGGACATTCTGCTGATTTGTGATAAACGTTTTGAATTCTTCCAAATGGTCAACACGATGAAATCATGAGTGTGAGTGGCTGACAGAAGGATATACAACGTTCACAATCTGAAACAGACTATAGGTAGCTCATCGCGGAGAGGCTGGGATAAAGGATAATACATAACAATAAACAGCAGCACGTTAACGTGAGTCAGCGTACCTGGCTGTAGTTGAGGATCTTGAAGACGGACTCAGAAACAAAGAGGATCTTCCCGCGGTCACAGCCAACCACGAACAGGAACCCATCAGCCGCCTGGTTCCGAACACAGAGCACTGGGGTCAGTGTGGGGAGTCTCACAGATACGTCTTCCTTGTTCAACAAAGTCCCTCCTAACTCTTTGTCGTCTTCCCACGGCACACCCACATACTCAGCGCTCTGTTGCTCATCCCACAAATGCTTGTTCCTCACAAAAGTGGCAGAATTGGAAAGGTAAGGAAACAGGCTTTCCAACGGTATAAGATGTATTGCCAAAAAGCATTGTTACGATATAGAAATTATCTACCAAACACAAATTGCCTTAAACGTAGTATACATAATGTGTATTTGTATTTCCACAAGTTGCACACTATTTGAATGTATCGTCACCAAGAACACATTTACCCAGAATCAAACCTCATTTCTGATTTAAAAAGGAACAACAGTTGAAATGATTTTACAAAATGAATTCCAGAAGACCACAGATGATATCCACTTGAATATAACCCAACGCCTAATGAACGTGATCAGATTATCGTCTCATGGAAAACTGTAGTATACGAGCAAACATGTTCTTTCTCTGGGACAAACATCAAATAAACCTTTATCCTTTGAAACAGGTCAAATTAGAGCAGAACATTATTATGTATGATATTAACATAATAAATACGTTGATGTTTTGAATACCATAAACAGAACAATGAGTTGCAGTTAATGATGAAACTGAATAACAGAGGGTTTGACTCACCCTTAATATCAGGTGCTTCAGCTCGTCGTCCGACAGGAAGGAGGGCTTGTAGTTGGCCTCTGTGTACGGGTTGGCTGCCCCTGCACCAGGACACACACAGGTCATTATCTTACACACTCTTGGAACAAGTTCTCCTCCCAGTCCTTCGTGTTCTTAGATGCTCAAAGACGCTCTTTCAGTGTCATTCAAAAGAAGTTGTATTATTATATAGTGCCTCCTAACAAGCCTGTCCTGGTCAATTAATGATACAAAACAAGTGTTATATATATATATAAATAACATTGTATAGTACAATTACAAATGTTTGGTACATTATAGAGTTATGTGCATTCAAACATTTTTCTTACTTTACACTTTATTTATTTACAATCTGTTATTGTTACCGGCTCCTTCAATACATCCACTTACATTCAAGGTTCTTTTGTTACTTCCATGGTGAGCACATTAGTTTCATATTGTGTTCATAAAGTGTGCTTCCCTTTGTCTAAGATGAACCGGATATAGACGTGTCCCTGCTGCCGTAATGCCTCCCTTTCAGACTCACGCACTTCTGATCACTCCACTGTGAAATGTCCCCCTCACCCCCCCACTCCACTCAGCTGTGCCAGAGCCGCACTCCACTCAGCTGTGCCAGAGCCGCACGTATCAATGACCTGCACGTCTTACTGCACGTGCTGTGCCTCCTGTGAGAGGCAGAATGTCTGTGCAGATGTTTCAGCTTGCCAACACAGTGAAGCTGTACACATGTTGCTACAGCAGCATGTTATAACAAAGGCATTGCACATCATTTGAAGAAAAACAAAACAGAATATAAACATCTCAAAATAGAAAATAAAACAGAACTATAAAAAGACAAATGTATACAAGTTGACTGTAAAAGATAAAGATCTGTCTGACAAACACTATTAAGGGCCAAACTACACCTAACACAATGTTAAAGTAGGATATGATGTAGGTGTGCATGGAAGAGTATATCAACTAAATATGAATGTAACATGTACAGTGTGAAGAAGGTGCATGTGAAGGTGTATGTCCAGTACAGAGAAGAGAAACTGGAGCAGTGCGCTCTCTGCTGTACAGACGTGTGTCGATAGTGTGTTTCAGGGTCCGCTAACCTCTGAGGGTCTTCATGTGCTGGACGGCCATGCGCAGCACCGTCAGCTTGTCCAGTTTGCGGGACATGGCGTTGCAGGTGGGCACCAGAGAGGCCAGCTCGTCGATGAAGCTGTTCATCTTGTCCCTGCGCCGCTTCTCGATCTGACTGTGAGCCTCTCTGTGGGGAGAAGCAGAGCGGGTTAGAACACACAACTCATCTGACCGCCATGCATGCAAAGAAATACACTTTGGTTGATGTCACCTTCAGTATGGAAGACAGAATCCTTAAAGTGCACAGCCCCCAGTCTAATCTAACATATATATGAGATGCAGCTCAGAACGGAGCGTCCTCTACAGATGAAATGTCTCTCTGTGGAGTGCGTCCTCCAGGACTGGACACATCTCTCTGGTTCTGTAGCTGCTAATAAAGGGACTTCTCTCCACAGAGGGAGCTTGTCCTTAGCCGCTCGGTATGCTCTTACACCCTCAGCCCCACATTATGCTCAGATCTATACATTTCAACGTATAACGTTTCTTATTATCACCGTGCACAAAGCTCCCTCTGTTCCAATCAGACAGAGACATTTAACTCATGTAAGAAAGACTAGAAGGCAGGGGGGTGAGGGAGGACTGGGAGGGTGTATACCTGGCATTCTTAATCCGGCCCTGCTGGTCACTGCGAAGACAGACAGAGAAGTGTTTGAGAGGAATGAAGGTCACAGCTTGAGATTGATGAATGAGGAGCAGGTATTTGAATACACAGGGATGATGAACAGAGGGTGAGAGTTAATATTCTATTCTTATGATCGCTCTGCTTCCAGGGTTGCAATCACGAAAACGCATTTCCTTTAGCTCGAGTGATATCTAGTGGTTTGCCAAGGCTTCTGCTAACAAAGCATTACCATGATGTGAGGTGAACGTCACCGGCTCCAGAACAAGTTGGGTTACACGCGTGTTCCAGGTCTCACCGAGCAGACCCTCCCGCACACACATGTTAACTTGATGAGGGACGGTTGTACGTGCCTACTGTCACCAGGGGTTACTGTTGCTGGACAGACTGTAACTGTTTAGCTTGATAAGGGCGGATTGAATTCGAGCTGCTTTAGTTTCAAATCTAAGCAAAGACCTTTAAAGTGTGTGAGTATCTGAGATTAGATCCATGGGAAGGAAGGCCCACTCTTGCCCCTTTCACACCAGCGCCTTTTCAGCTCCGGCTCGGAGCTGGAGCCTGAAAAGCGCCGGGTTTTCCAGTTCACACCGGAGCGGCGCCGGCTCTTAGCTCCGGAATCCGCTTCCTTTCCAGCTCCAAAAAATTGTCGGTCCAGAGGCAAGAGCTTTGGAGCTAAGAGGCGACGTCGCTTACGTCTCTCTTACGTCGAGGCGTGCAGGAAACTAAACCCACCTCCCATGGGTCGACTGTCATGCCTGCCTACAAGCAGTAGTGCCTATAAACACACTTTATAAAGTCAGGCAGCACTAACCAGGCTGCGTGTGGTTCTGTTTATTTGTGCCTTACTTTGACCATCCGTTCACTGTTATCGATCATTGTGGAGAGAGGCAGACGTGTTGTTTTGTATTATTGCAGCTATCGGATGCAAGTAGTCAGTTTAGCTTCGGTTGCTATGCCAACATCACCCGTTTTATACCAGAGAAACTTTCATAACAGCGTTGTGATACAAACAGTGTCAATTCAGACTGACACACATTCACTTAGGCTAAGGGGAACTGGGGATATGCATCAGCTGCTTGTGTGAGTCGGACAGTGAATACTTTAGAGCGGCCGCTGCAGTGCGAGCTAACCGGGAGCTAACGGGAGAATAAACTCCGTGGAAGAGCAGCACTGCAGCGGTCGGTAAATGCTGCAGAAACACATTAATAAACAATGAACCACGGCACTTTGGAGAAAAGTATCAGGTTGGAGAAGTCGTTATTCAATTTATTCTGGCTTTGTGTGATTAAAAGCAACACGATCATCGACCCGACGCAGTTGTTGTTGTTGTGAGCTGCCGTTGGGTGGCAAATCAGCGATGTAAACGGTGACGTCATGACGCAGCAAGGGCAGCTCTGGGGCGCCAGTGGGCGGTGTGCACAGAGCGGGAGCTGAAAAGGGAAACCGGAGCTGAACCAGAAAAGCTCCCGCTCGGAGCTAGAAACTGAAAAGCGCTGGTGTGAAAGCCGCATCTGTCACAGTGCAGAGCGCTAAGTCCGTGCACCTGCACTGTTTAGCAGGGACAGGATATGGAACTACAGATGTCAACATTGGGTCATTGTCATAAATCAAGACAGAGTTGAATATGTAGTCTTTAAATACACAAAAGGAAACAGGTCCAATGAAAGCTGCTGGCAGTGAACGCTTCAGTTATTTTGACCACGTTTCTTAAAAAGGGAACATTACTTTCTGTATTCTCTCCTGTCAAAAAGTACTTTTTAAAAGAAAGAGTCATTCTTTCCATGCTGTGAGCACCCTTAACCAAATGAACCAACACTATCAGTGTGTCGGTGCCATCAGACGTCTTAAGAGTCAGGGAAAACATCAAAGCAAAACCACCCGCTTGCACACGTATCACTGGAGGTAGTGCACTTGTTTGTGTGATTTGGGTGGACCAAGCCTTAAAGGGTGGACCAGCCCTTAAAGGGTGGACCAAGCCTTAAAGGGTGGACCAAGCCTTAAAGGGGGGACCAAGCCTTAAAGGGGGGACCAAGCCTTAAAGGGTGGACCAAGCCTTAAAGGGTGGACCAAGCCTTAAAGGGGGGACCAAGCCTTAAAGGGTGGACCAGCCCTTAAAGGGGGGACCAGCCCTTAAAGGGGGGACCAGCCCTTAAAGGGGGGACCAGCCCTTAAAGGGGGGGTTAGCCGGTTCAAAGCAGAAACCGGATCATTCCAGCAGCAGACCAAGTAAGCACAGCAATACTGACAATTAAAGCTCCCTCCTCATCATCACAGGCATGGTGGCGGCTGCTTACCCTCCCAGCTTGTCTTTGTCCGGGTCCATGTCACTGAAGAGGGAAGACAGGAGGTTACATTTCAATAAGAACATCACAGACCTTCAGAAGAACCACAGGACTTCAGTTTCATGCATGCAGCATTAGCACGCTCGTTCTTCAGTTGATTACAAATGTCATATTGCAAAATCAACAGTGGGTCCTACATGTCTCAGATCTTATCAATTCAAATGGAGTCATGTTTGAACTTACTCAAAGGAGAAGCCATCAATTCTGAAAGGAGAAACACATGTATGAATCAGGGTGCATCTTTTTACAATATGTAAACAAAGAACTGATTGACATTGTACACATCATTTTATTTATTTATATTTATTGACTTTTCCTTCTCTCCTCCCTGCCTTCTTTCATTTTTCCCATTCATGGTTTTTTTGTTTTTATACTTACTTTAAGTTTTTGATATTTGTAATAATAATGTGCGCCTACTTCCTTATTCCTTTAACATGTGTTCAATATGCAAGTCTTTTCCCTCACTTCCTCTGCACTGTACCTCTGCTGTTGTGATGTGTGCCTACTTCCTTATTCCTTTAACATGTGTTCAATATGCAAGTCTTTTCCCTCACTTCCTCTGCACTGTACCTCTGCTGTTGTGATGTGTGCCTACTTCCTTATTCCTTTAACATGTGTTCAATATGCAAGTCTTTTCCCTCACTTCCTCTGCACTGTACCTCTGCTGTTGTGATGTGTGCCTACTTCCTTATTCCTTTAACATGTGTTCAATATGCAAGTCTTTTCCCTCACTTCCTCTGCACTAACCCTCTGCTGTTGTGATCATGCAAATGTTCCTGATTCATCATCTTTCCTTGTTTCCTCTGTGCTTCCTTCTCTCCTCTGGGGACTCACTGGTAGTCTGTGGTGCTGCCCTTCCTCTTGCGGGTGTAGTCCATGCCGGGCGTGCTGATGGAGCTGGAGATGATGTCGGTGGAGCCGGGCGACATGAAGTCAGTCATTGTAGACGAGATGTCCATCCTCTGGTCTGCCATCAGGTCATCTGCACAGAGAACCCACACTGGGCTGTTCAGCCTGACCCCTCTCTGTGGAGCTCGTCAGAGAGGCTTGGGCTACCTGGTTCTGCAATGACTGATCAGTGTAATCTTGTGTTTCCGCGCAAAACATTTAGGTTCTTTGTAAAATACGCTCTTTAAATGTGGTTTAAATGGCCCCGGAACATCCATTGTGCCGGCTAGATGTCAACAGACTATACAGTGAGGACTGTTTCCATGGAGAACTCAAATGCATGACAATAGAACCAAATGTAAACAACACAGAAAGAATATGTGTAAGCACTAAGTGAGTATCCAGCGGGCCTGTGTACTGTGACCCATGTTTGTTCACATGTGTAGTGAGCTGCCAACCCATGACAAAGGCATGTGGAGGAATAGTCTCGTCACTAACTGCAGCGCTGCTGACTGTCGTGCTCCAAACATCAAATCAAAGTTCAAAGCGGTCTCCATGGAAACATCCACAGGTGTGTTTCAGACACTTCATTATGACGGCTCAAAGACATTGAGGCTGTTAGTAGTCTGTGTTAAAGGAACGTTAATATGAAGTCAGTCTCACCACAGATGTTCATCACAGCCTCTGTGTTGAAATCATCTCCTTCCATCCACTCTCGGGCCCTCAACTGTGAACAGATGACATGTAATGAAGTGTCCTTCACAGCAGGAGTCATTTTAAAAACATCAACAAGTGCACAAACTTATATGTCAGTGTGGAGGCAGACAGGAAGACGCTGCCTCTGTCGGTCATGTCTTTAAGAGGATGATATCACACCGTATCTGTTCCACGACAGACTCACTCAGAGTCGTGTGTATTATGGCTCAACAATTCAATTCAATATGAACTAGTCTAGTACAATATCCACATCTCAGCCAAGGTACATATCTTTGTCAAAATGCAAGTTAAGAATATATTAAAATCTTGCACAGATCTTTGCCAAACAATAGACATTGTGATCATTTGGTGCAATTCCCTCATTTCCAAGCAAAGCGTTTCAATGACCTGAACGGACCGCATGCTGTGCAGTTACGCTTCTTTAGAAGACAGCTACTGAACGCACTATGAGTTCACTGAGGCTCGTCTTCACCGAGCTGCCTAATCATCGAGTTACTTTACTTCAGAGGAACTTGACCATGCGCTCGGGTTGCATAGTTCTCTAAAGGTCTGTTCCAGGAAGTGACCGAGAAGTGTGCTCTGAGTAACAAAGTAGCAGTGTCCGTGTGCCGACACCCCCTGCTGGACAGTTCTCCATCCTGGGCCAACATGTGGAGTTAGACCACAAGCATCTGTCATCAGGCGTGCATAGTATGCTCACTAAGCTGGTGTGCTTGGTGCAACTGCATTGCATAGTACTGAGTACTGATTACAGTTCATTAGCACCAGACGGCACAGGGCTACATGCTGAGCCTCAGATATGTAAATGTGTAGTAAGCTGAATCCATCATGTTCCGTCCCCGTGACCACACACAGCTTTTCATTTCCCTACGCATTGTCTTTTACTTCAGGAGGTAAATGTTCACTTTCACAAACACAATGTCATCAGTTAAAACACTCACAATAACCACTAGAACACAATGCTACAGTGACTATTCTGAAACCTCAGATTCAATGAACAACAGTGTAATCGTGCCAGATATCATCTCTTTTTAGAAATTGGATTTATTGGGATAAACCCCTTGAGATCTCGTTTTCAAGGGGGTCCCGAAATCATGATATGACCCTGTAGCCGAGCGAATGTGAGCAGACCAATAGCATGCATTCTTCTCGCAGGCTGTTGTCACATGAGTCAGCCCCCCCCCCACTGTGAAACATGAGTGGATCAGGCTGCACACGAGCTGCTTCAGTTACCTGGATGTGAAACTGGAAGGGGCCGGGGCTCGCCTGGATCAGCGGGGTCTGCTCTCAGTCTGCTCTGATTCAGCCTGACCTAGTTTCATCCGGTTTGATGTGGTCGCTGTGCCCCGATATCATTTGATCCTCAAACAGCTGGTGCAACCCATCTACCCCTGGAGAGAGGCAGGGAATCAGTCAGGTGCAAAGCACATCTCAAATTAAATATGGAATAAAAAAATGCCTTAATTCTAACGAATAATTCTGGGTTAACTGGATTCTACTTGAAGAGCCATTGTAAATTAAATTATGAAAGCTACAAGATGTGTTCTATTCTCCATTTTAACTTGCATGCAAAGCTAAATTTGCAGGGTGTCCATTCTTCCATTAAGCACTCGGAAGCACTACTAGTACTGCTGTCCGTAGTGATGAGTAGTACTAGTGGTAGAGTAACTCACACACCCGTAATACTATAATGGCAAAAGAACCCCTAATCGGAAACATTGTTTAAATACATTGTAAGTGACTTTATAAGCTATGGCTGAAGCTTAGAGCAACTACACTAAAGATATTTCCTTTCCGCTCATCTTTTTATTTGTAACGATTGCTACGACGCTCTAACAGCACCTCAACTGTTCTGCGGACCTGTGAGCCGTCTCCGGATTACTTCTAGGCCGAAGCTAAACGTATTTCCAATTCAAGATATGCTGTTAAGCTTACCTAATTGTTTGTATTTTAAAACACTATGCTTTCACTATTAAAAACAGAAGAGAGGATTAAGGAGAAACCTCAGGAGGAGGAGCGGCTGGTCTGAAGAGAGGACACGTATCGGAGGGTGGATGGTTCGATACCCCGCCCTGTGGACAGCATGTCTAACTCCTACATTGCCCCTGATGGCACAGTCAACAGCCTGTGCATGCATGTGTCCCTGGTGAGGAGGTGGCACCTCGTAAGGCTGCCTCTGCCCCAGTGTTCAGCTGACTTCTGTTGGAAGAGCAATGTCAGTGTTCGTAAATAAATGTGTATAAGGTCCATTTACAGTTTGGCTAAATGCTTTCACGTGGGTCAGTGGACTGTGAACTGGGACTCTGACAGCATCCAGCTTCCACGCAGGTTCAACTGCAGCTCTTAGCTGAACTCTTTGATTGAGAAATAATGAAAATACAATAAACGCTAGTCTTCACATGTGATGGAGTTCTGAACATGCTGGTTCCATCTGTGCAGCGATGGGCCGGGCACAGCTCAGTGGTTAGAACGGGCGGCTGTCTGCAGATTCTGCTGCTAGGAAGCCGGTTTGAATCCTGGGCCAGCCCAACATGTCAGGCAATGTCCTCCCCTCTGTCTCCCCCTTTCTGCACTAAAGCATACAGGCAATGTCCTCCCCTCTGTCTCCCCCTTTCTACACTAAAGCATACAGGCAATGTCCTCCCCTCTGTCTCCCCCTTTCTGCACTAAAGCATACAGGCAATGTCCTCCCCTCTGTCTCCCCCTTTCTGCACTAAAGCATACAGGCAATGTCCTCCCCTCTGTCTCCCCCTTTCTGCACTAAAGCATACAGGCAATGTCCTCCCCTCTGTCTCCCCCTTTCTGCACTAAAACATACAGGCAATGTCCTCCCCTCTGTCTCCCCCTTTCTGCACTAAAGCATACAGGCAATGTCCTCCCCTCTGTCTCCCCCTTTCTGCACTAAAGCATACAGGCAATGTCCTCCCCTCTGTCTCCCCCCTTTCTACACTAAAGCATACAGGCAATGTCCTCCCCTCTGTCTCCCCCTTTCTGCACTAAAGCATACAGGCAATGTCCTCCCCTCTGTCTCCCCCTTTCTGCACTAAAACATACAGGCAATGTCCTCCCCTCTGTCTCCCCTTTCTGCACTAAAGCATACAGGCAATGTCCTCCCCTCTGTCTCCCCCTTTCTGCACTAAAGCATACAGGCAATGTCCTCCCCTCTGTCTCCCCCTTTCTGCACTAAAGCATACAATACAAAGGCACTCTCTGGCCCAAAAGACCTTGTACATGGAGCACAGAATGCAGAGGTAAAGAAGCACAGTGAGCAGCTCAGCTCTTGGTCAGGACAGCTCGCTGAGCCACACCGGGACAAAGCTCTGGGCTGGGGGGAAACCACTATGTCATGATTGAACAATGAAACGAACTGGTGCTGGAGTGGAATCTGGGTCAGCCAGTCTCTATGGTCTCAAAACCAGCCAGCCTCAATTTCCATCCTCCACCTACTTGCACTTCATCAGTGAGTCAGCATGCAGCTCTGTTCCTGCTCCACACCCACTCAGCCAGGACACATCCAGGCTAACCATCACACACACCTCCACCCCGACCAACATTAGAAGAAAAAGGGGGGGTGATGTTATACATTTGATAAACTGTTACTTTTTATAATGTTGGCAAATGAATAACAAACATAGCTGTGTTGAGAAAAGCTCGCTTTTTGACTGAACAACTAGGATTTTCAATGCTGCATCTCTTAAAACACCAGCTTACTTACGCAGCAACCACTGTAAGTTATATTCTTGTTTAATTAGACTTTAATTAGACTTCTCTGTTTCATTTATTCTACTTTATAATTGTTCTGTAGTTATTGTAGCTAAAACGGCGCTTTTGAGAGATTTTAAATCTCAGATCTGCTCAAGTGAACATGTTACACAGGACTCAGTGGGAACTCAACCCTGCATTACAATATAGGCAGGGCCACTCTGCTGTCGCCCATCAGCTGTAGAGAGGTAACTAATTAGAGGGGCGTGGCTGTGAGAACTCAGCAATCAGGCGTCCATTTTAGGTAGCTCTTTCCTGGAGCGTCAGACAGCCGAAGACATTGGAGTCCTGCGGGAATCTCTAAGACTGACAAAGACATTGGAGTCCTGCGGGAGTCACGAGGGAGGCAAAGAGGAGGCAAATCCTACTCTGACTGAGCTAAGTATCGCTGGTGTCTTATTTTCTTTTATTTAGTTTTCTAGCCCCTCCTGCTATAATCATGTGTATTTTCTCCATTCCTGTTCATGTGTCTTCTCGCAATTATCACTGGCCCCGTGTATCTCCTAATCGCTATAACCGGCCTGCTCTCGTCTATCCCACGTGCTCCACTGAGATCCAGCACCTAGTTTCAGGCGGCCTGTGGAACTGCCAGTCAGCTGTTCCTAAGGCTGACTTCATCTCTGGCTCCGCCTCCCTGCAGACCCTGGATTTCCTTGCTCTCACTGAGACGTGGATTACTCCATCCAACACATCCACCCCAGCAGCTCTCTCCACAGCATACTCCTTCTCCCATACACCCAGACCCACTGGCAGAGGAGGTGGCACTGGTCTCCTGCTCTCTCCCAAATGGAGCTGTTCCCTCTTCAAGCTACCTAACTTCGCTCCTTCCACCTTTGAATTCCATGCCGTCACAGTAACCCATCCTATACAATTAACCATTGTTGTTCTCTACCGTCCACCAGGCGCCTTGGGGGACTTCTTGGAGGAGTTACCGTACTTTTCGGACTATAAAGCGCACCTGCATATAAGCCGCAGCAGCTAAATTGTCCGTCTGTCTTGCTCTCGTTCTGTCTCTCGGTTCCACTTTTACTTTGGCGCGCTACCTGTCTCACTCTTTTTCCGGCCTCCAGCTTTTCCTGCTGGAGCCCGCCGCTTAGAGGTGGCGGGCGCGGACCGGTCCTAGAGCCCATAGAGTTAAAGGTGGTTAATTTTACCTGTAAAATCCATAGATTTAGGAGGTTCCCTAGTGGCCGTTAGCTGTACAAAGAAAATGGGGGAAAAAAGTCGCGGTTTATAGTCCGAAAAGTACGGTAGATAATCTCCTCTCACACATCCCTGAAACTGGCCCTCCCGCTGTACTTCTCGGAGACTTCAACCTCCAGACAGGCAAGATAGACGAACTAACATCTCTGTTAACCGCCTTTGCTTTCTCACTGTCTCCGTCCCACCAACTCATAAAGCTGGCAGTGTCCTTGATCTCATATTCTCAAGGAACTGCACTACTTCTAACCTCTCTGTAAACCCGCTCCACACATCCGATCACTTCTTCATTTCATTCTCTCTACCCCTTTCCAAACATAACAAACTAATCTCTTCTCATCCTGCACTTGTCCGCCGTAACCTCCGTTCCCTCTCCCCCTCTACCTTTGCCTCATCGGTGCTCTCAGCCCTCCCTTCCTCTGACTCGTTCCAACTCCTGCCTCCAAACTCTGCTGCAGAAACTCTCCTCTCTACTCTCTCATCCTCTCTGGACTCTCTCTGTCCTCTCACATCTCGGCAGGCTCGTCAGTCCCCTCCTGCTCCCTGGCTAAATGACGCACTGCGTGCTAATAGAACCATCCTTCGGGCAGCAGAGCGGAAACGGTGGAAATCCAAACACCATGACGACCTCCTAACCTATCAGGCTCTCCTCTCCTCTTTCTCTGCTTCGATCTCTCAGGCAAAAAGCACTTTCTTTCAAGATAAGATCCAATCTTCCTATTCCAATCCCAAAAAACTATTTTCCATCTTCTCCACCCTCTTGGACCCCCCCAAAGCCCCTCCCCCTCCTCACTTCTGTCAATCGACTTTGTTAACCACTTTGAAAAAAGGTTGATGATATTCGCTCTTCTTTTTCTGACTCACCTTTACTCACCGCTGGGTCACCAGACCCTCCTTCCACCCGCACACTGACCTCCTTTTCCCCTCTCGCTCCAAGTGAGGTTCTTACCCTCATTACCTCTGCCCGCCCTACCACCTGTCCTCTGGACCCTATCCCTTCAAACCTCCTTCAGACTATCGCTCCTGATATTCTACCGTTTCTCACCCATTTCATCAACACTTCTCTAACTTCTGGTCACTTTCCAAACAGTCTCAAGGAGGCAAGAGTAAACCCTCTCCTGAAGAAACCCACTCTCGACCCGTCTGATATTATAAACTACAGGCCTGTCTCTCTCCTCCCGTTCCTGTCTAAAACACTTGAACGCGCTGTCTTTAAACAACTCTCCTGTTATCTCCATCAGAACAACCTTCTGGATCCGCACCAGTCTGGTTTCAAGGCAGGTCACTCCACAGAAACTGCTCTCCTTGCTGTCACTGAGGAACTGCACACGGCTAAAGCAGCCTCCCTCTCCTCTGTCATCATCCTGTTGGACCTGTCTGCTGCATTCGACACGGTGAACCATCAGATCCTCCTTCGCACTCTCTAAGAACTTGGCGTTTCAGGCTCTGCACTTTCCCTCCTCACCTCAGAGACCGTACCTCCAGGGTGACTTGGAGAGGGTCCGAGTCCGACCCTTGTCAATTAACTACAGGGGTCCCTCAGGGCTCTGTTCTTGGTCCCCTCCTCTTCTCCCTGTACACAAACTCACTCGGATCTGTCATTAGCCCGCATGGTTTTTCATACCACTGCTACGCTGACGACACCCAATTAATTCTGTCCTCTCCCCGCTCAGAGACCCAGGTCGTCGCACGCATCTCTGCTTGTCTAGCTGACATCTCTCAGTGGATGTCTGCTCATCACCTCAAGCTCAACAAGACTGAAGTGCTTTTCCTTCCGGGAAAAGATTGTCCCTCTCTTGACCTGACTATCAAAATCGGCACCTCTGTTTTTTCCCCGAGTCAGACTGCAAGGAATCTGGGTGTGACCCTAGATAACAACCTGTCCTTCACTGCAAACATCGCTGCTACAACCCGTTGCTGCAGATACACGCTTTACAACATCAGGAGGATACGTCCCCAGCTGACCCAGAAAGCCACGCAGGTTCTGGTCCAGGCTCTCGTCATCTCACGCCTAGACTACTGCAACTCCCTCCTGGCTGGTCTACCTGCATGTGCCATCCGACCTCTGCAGCTCATCCAGAATGCAGCGGCTCGTCTGGTCTTCAACCTTCCTAAATGTTCCCACACCACGCCGCTCCTCTGCTCCCTTCACTGGCTTCCAGTAACTGCTAGAATCCACTTCAAGACACTGGTACTTAGGGCTGTGGCTGTGTACACTAATCTCACGATACGATACGATGCACGATATTCAGCCAACGATACGATATATATCACGATATTCAGCCAACGATACGATTCGATACGATTCGATATAATTCGATACACTTATATCATTTTCTGAAAGATTTTAAAGGGACAGTGTGATTTTGGTGACATCTTGTGAGTGTTCCATTGACTTGGATTGAATTAATTCAACTGAAAACTGAAAGCATCAATTATACAATATATGGCTCTGACAGAGCGTCTCCAGCTTGCAAATGCTGGACAAAATGAATCAAAAGATGTGGTGAGAAAATTAGTTTCATTTATTGAAACAGTGCAAACTGTAGCTGTAAAGTGCAGTATCACGATAGACAATGGAGAATTAAAAGGTGCAGCAGGTGGCGGAACACGGGGGATTTGAATGAGACTTGTTAGAAATTAAAATCAATGTTTTGATGGCATAAAGTACCATAAACATACCGTCAGTTTAAATGCTGTTTTATACTGAAACCCAGAAGTTGTCGTGCACAACCAGTTGTTGAGCTTTTATTCTGAAAATCCTTCATCTCCGGTTAGCATTTAGCATGTGGCTAATATACAATTTCCTATAGAGGTGAATTTAGTAGCGATATGACACGGAGTGTTGCACACCGAAACCTACTGATTTCAACACTACAACTATAGACGTCGAGATATTATTATTGCTGAATATTAAATGAAGGTACAGTTTATTTGAATACGTTTGTTTACAGACGTGGGTAGCATGAGACAACATTCGGAACTACCGGAAATGATACCAGCCGTGAGGTATTTTTGGAGTATTGATTACAGCGTTTTAAATGTATTAAATGAAAAGTCATGAAAGAGATAAGGAGGAGAAAAGGCGTGTTTAGTTATATATTTAATGTGCAATGTCTGAATCCTCTGTAATGCGCAACAACGAACATTGGAGACGTGGAGGGCCGATCCCCAGCAGCGCCAACCGGCCCACAGGGAGGATTCAGCAGAGGATATTTAACAGCTGGAAAGGTGGAGCTCGCTCTCTTCCCTTCGCTCAGGAGAGCCAGAACACAGCTGTTTTTCTGACTGAATCATCTTCTGCTTGTAACATTACTGCGCTTTTTATTAATTAAAGTATACATTTGAACATTCTCAGAGACTCAATTAGTCTCCTTTTTAAAGCTTCTCTCCTGGACGCGAGTATAACGAACACAGTTATCAGACTTAATGTATCGATACCCGCGGCTGAAATATCGATACTTTCTCGGAAAACTAAATATCGATATATATCGCAAGATCGATTAAATTGCACAGCCCTACTGGTACTTGCGTACCATGCTGCGAATGGATCTGGCCCTTCCTACAGCCAGGACATGGTTAAACTGTACACCCCAGCACGTGCACTCCGCTCTGCATCAACCAAACGGCTCGCTGCACTCTCGCTGCGAAGGGGACCCAAGTTCCCATCAGCAGAAACACGTGGGTTTGCTATCCTGGCTCCAAAATGGTGGAATGAGCTCCCCATTGACATCAGGACAGCAGAAAGCTTACACATCTTCCAGACTGAAAACTCATCTCTTTCGACTCCACTTCGAGGATAGAGTTACTAACAAAGAACTGCTAACAGAGCACTTATATGCTAATAAAGGACTGGCTTATCTATAGCCAGTTGAGTAGCACTTGAAATGTTTGGCTCTATGAAACCTGATGTACTTTATGATTCTGTTTTCTTCAAGGTTGTGTCTTCCTGGTCGAATGTACTTATTATAAGTCGCTTTGGATAAAAGTGTCAGCTAAATGTAATGTAATCAGACATTTATATTACTGTAGTTAAAAAAACACCACCTGTATAAATGTGAATTTCTTTGAATGACTGAAGTAAATGCAATAATTGGGGAAGGTGGAACTCGAAACAATGAAGCCACCGACTGCTGTTCCCGCGGCTCAAGGACTGTCTCAGAACCTCACAGAACATCTCTGAGCCTCTCTGAACCTCTCAGAAGCTCTATCTCTGCCGATCCAGAATCGATTCAGAAATTCCAAGAATCGATTCACATTTTTCAGTCTTGCCGCAACCTGCCCCATCGGCAATGAAGTCCTTAATTTGGACATATTTTGGATTTTATTTTCGCGAAGGGAAGAAGGAGCTCGACAAGACGAATGCAATATGCAAGCTTTGCAAAGCGAAGGTGAAATATTTCGGAAACACTACAAACTTGAGGACTTGCGTTATTGAGGAAGTGTAGTAAAGTTAACTTGCCTGATATATTTTTCGGCTACTTTTGATGCTAGGAATTATAATACGCCTATTTTGTGTTACTGTGTGCTCCTGACTTATTGTCTGAAAGAACAGTAGGACAAAGAAGGATTTCAGATGGAGAGCTCTGGCTAACAGTGTTTATTGTTGATTTTATTTGAGTCCATACTCCAGGGAAGTTTAGTTCACATTTTAAAAGTCAACCACTAGTTACAGCACTTTACAGCTAAATGTAGCAGGCAGCTATTGTTTGTTTGATTTTGTTATTTGGAGTATGAATTTAAGTTTTGCACTTAGTTTATCTTTGCAATCAGTTTTTATTTTGTATTAAGTATTCATTTTAACCTTTGTCTCAGGGCTGCCTTGGTGTCTATAGAGAGGCGAAGTCCCTCACTTTCCGGGGACCTCCAAGGGACCTTATTTCGGAAAAAGTATGTATTGAAGTCAATGGAGAGAGAAAGATTATCTTTCGATCCCGTTTCAATTGTGCCATGAATTACACATATGATGTAGGTCAATCTTAAAAAATCATTTCCATGTCAAAAAAGTCACAGTTTGTCGTAAAACTGTTTAAATATAAGACTAAAAAATACGCAACTAGAAAGAATACAAATGCCAGAATCCCGGTCCCGCATGCTGGCTCTTACGGAACCGACTAACTCCCCTTGTGTGTATGTACAGCTCTCAACATGCCCAGACTTGGAGTGATTTTCACCTCTTTTAATACTTTTCGCCTCATTCTGAAAGAAAGAAGTGAAATGTGCCAACGTGACGGCCATCTTGGTGTGTGGTGTGAGACCAGAGACATTGAGCGGTTTCACACACAAAAAATGTGTTACTTCACAGTTTTACGACACATTTTTATTTTTTTGACTTACAAAATTATCTTTTAAATTGACAAACATCATATGTGTAATTTGTGGCACAATTCAAACGGGATCGAAAGATAATCTTTCTCTCTCCATTGACTTCAATACATACTTTTTCCGAAATAAGGTCCCATGGAGGTCCACCAGAAGGGGAGGGACTTCGGCTTTCTATCCACTGAGTGGACTAAAAGGAAAAATAAAACGTACTCAAGTTGACATTGAGTAGCAAATGTTTACATTTGATTCAGTGTGATTTTTTTTTCTTTGAGACCTATATAAGTTTAACTTAAGAAAGAGTAACTCAAAACAGCAACATAGAATCAAATCTATGAATGTATTGAATTGAGAATTGATTTTGAATTGTGAATCGTGAGAATTCCTGAATCGTGCACCCCTAGTGTTCACAGAGAGGAAACCCTGCAGAAGACCCTCTGGATTACTTTCAAGCAGACCCGGCGCCAGAACAAATCTAAAGGGAGGGCATATGATTTTCATGGGAGGGCCCACAAAACCGTCAAGTGCTGCGGGCCTGCGGCACAATATATATCAAACAGCAAGGCCAACAGCATTGTGCAAAGACGCACACATTTCGCAAATACATACACAAATAAAGGGCAACATAGAAACCACTTTTGAAACATTGTGTGTGTGGCAGCACAAACACTGGTAAATCACGAGCAAGGCACACTGGTTAAGGATGGCAGCTTCCTCATCGCTGCACTCGGAGAGAAATAGAGATGGAGACGATGAACTGCTGTTAGTTCTATGATGGCATTGTGCATGTCGTGAGAGGTGTATGTTGCTGTGTCGGGAATGCTGTCCATTATTTTGGCCAACTCTGCATCTTTGACTGCAGCGTGTACTCAAACAGCGATAGGAAGAGCCCACTGCCTGACTCAGACATGCTGTGGAGTGAACCGTGGTCACCTCTGAGAGGGAGTTGGTTGACAGCTAAAAAAGCTATAATATCAACGACAGCTGACACGTAATAACGGTTCCGTGCCAACTGATCTGCACCAAAGTACTCATTTCCTTATTTGTTTCCTCGCGTATCTGTCTCTCTCTCCACAAACTCTCTCATGAAATGTGTTCTTTTGATGCGGCATGCCTTAGCAGTCCTTTGTCAGTCTGTAATGCGTGTTTCCAGTCGCAAAAACCTTTGACAGGCTGCGTCTGCTTTTAACGAATATTCAAGCCATGGTCTGTTGTTGTACCATGCAGCGGCTAAAGTGCGCTTCTTTCCTGAAAACAATCTCCCTGATAACGATCCAGTTTCACCTGGTTGGGTTTATTAACCCCAAGATCATCTGGGGCTGTTGGTCTTTGAGCGGTTGCTGGCCCAATAGTAGGCTACCTGTTGATATGCTGCAAGGTAGCGTGTGTAGTGGAGGCACCGGCACGGAGGAGGAGGATGCTGGCGGGTGTGGTACAGGGTGTGGCAACGCAGGTGGTGATGGTAGGGGCACAAGGAGCTGTGCCTCGGAGGACAGCGTTGGTGGCGGCCGCCTTGATGAGTCGAGGCTTGGGCTCGCTAACCCCGGGGTTTGCCGAGGTCAAGCTTGTGACATTAAGGCGTGCTGCTGCAACGGCAGGTGCAGGTCGCCAGCAGCTGCAGTTCTTTCATCGCTATTTCCTTTTAATAAATCCTTTTAAGCCAATTTCTGATGTCCATTTTGTAATTCAAACAGAAATGGGAGTCTACAGAATGCACAATAAACAATAAACAAATCCAGAGTGTGACGCTGTGATTGGTCTAATGGACGAATCACAACACATTGTGAATTTATTTGACGTAGCCTGCGATTTATTTTTAGTTACTATCTGACATTGTAGCATAAAAGTTCACCATTTATTTATCATTTAAAAAAAAATATATATTTTTTTTTTAAAGTTTTAAATAATAAAAAAAGTGTTTATTTGGGGAGGGCAGGAATATCAAATGGGAGGGCCTGGCCCTCCCACGGTGCCGGGCATGCTTTGAAGTTACAGTAGATTGCCCCAGTTAGTGTTGTTATCCTTCCACCTGTAGATGGCCCTCAGAATTTGAACAAATTAGACTTGTTCTTTTCCAACAGTACCGAGTCATAAAATAGCAAAGGCCAGAAAAACAGATAAACATTGCCTACTGCCATCCCCCATGTCATCTTATTTACCAATGTACACATGAAAGAAAACAGGCATACACTGATGTATAAGGGCATCCCTAATTTACACTATATTGGAGGATATTTGGCGAAAGTCAATAATCCTGGGCGGCCTAAGTAAAGTCTATGTATGAGAAACATCATAATTAAAAAAATGATGTCTTTACATTAAAGGTGGGGTAGGTACGTTTCAGAAACCGGCTCGAGATACACTTTTTGTTATATTCCATGGAATGCTCTTAACATCCCGATAGCAATGAATATCTGAAGTGCTTTGACAACAAATCCATAAAAAGATTTTCATCTGTAGAAGCCGTAATACTGTAAAAAGTACTACCTAAACGGCTAAACGGATTGGATGGCCTACCTGCCTGTCAGCCTTCCATCGGGGCACAAACTTATCTCGTGCCCTCATTGGTCATGTGCGCGTTTGTGTGTGTTGGAGGAGGGGCTCTGTGAGGAAGTGGCAGATTTTCTTCGGTTGTGTATTTTCAAATTCTAGCGATCTCGAGCCGGTCTCTCAAACTTACCTACCCCACCTTTAAGACCTTAATTACATGTGATGTCTTGCTAATGTCTCTACCATTCTGTGTGGGTTGAGGAGTAGTTCCTTGTTTTTGCAGTAAATACATATGACCATTTGATACAAAAAAACTTCAGAGTATTCTAAGTAAAAATAGGGTTAGACAATCATTTCCATTTTCTGCTACTTCTGCTTCCCTTTTTTATTGTAATCTAATTAAGACTTTAAAAACATTCATTGACACTTTCTTTACAGAAAGTGATACACAGGGTGCTTAACCGCAGCCCTGCTAACCTCCCACAACACATTTCTGTTATCAAAATGCTTCATTGCGAGACCAATCAATACTGATAAGCACTAATGTAGGTGGCTACCTGTTCATGAGCAGAATAAAAACTATCAGGCTGAGGCTGAAGTTCACACCGGATGTTTTTCCTGCCATGAAAAGGTATATCACAATAACTGATAACACAGGCAGACTATAAGAACATTGTGGCAAAAAAATTCATAAATACCCAGTTGCACATTAATTAATCCATAAAGGCAACTGGGTCATTCCTAGCATGTGTTGCCTTTTAGGTCCCAAAGACATTATATCATATATGTTGCATTTAAAAGGGCTAATGCTTATTTTTAAAGCTTGGTTGTACATGTTTAATGCCCCTCTACCATAAAGAAACAATGTTATATACTCAGGATATTCAAAGTTCTATATAATCGATCTGATTTTAGCACAAGTAAGCCAAACGGTGTCAGATCATGTTTGCTCAACTTCCATAACAGTTTAAAAAAATCTAACAAATACAAACACATTCTACATTGTTGTCACTGTTGTATGACTGTCTTATTAATTTCCCTCACCGGAAGAAAACAATCTTGTAAAATACAAACATTTGTATATTGTTTACAGTGTTTTTAAAGTGTGTGTCCCACGTAGTTACTCAGGCTTAAATCCCCAATATTTCAAGGTCAACATAAAGCCACTGTGGATGTTCCTATCAACGGTCCTGAAACGAACCCACAGCCAACGACCCCCCTTTGGAAAGGACTGTGCTCCAAGCTAAAGAAACAGATCCTTCTGGGATTGATTAAACAGCAATATGAAAAGCATGTATTCTCCTCCTGTCAGAGACCTGAACCCACCTCCTGTCAGAGACCTGAACCCCCCTCCTGGGCATCCTCCAGCCCAAGGTGTGGATCCCTTTCAGCAGATCATACAACAAAATGCATACCATAATAACCCAAAGCCCAGGATCATCTTTGGTACCCACTGCGGAGCCTGCAGAGCCCGAGCAGCGCCAAACACTCAAACCCTGCCACAACAGCTCCTAACCACGCTGATGCTGTTTTAAAAAGGGGTCTGATGGACCTGTGAGCTGGTCTCCATCAGGTTTAAATGACACGTTACTGTGTTATTTGAATATACATGGTATCACTAGGGATGTCCCGATCACCTTTTTTTGCTCCCGATCCGATTCCGATCATTTGATTTTGACAATCTGACGATACCGATTTTTCCCGATCCGATCTTTATGCAATGCATTGAGAAAAAAAAGGAACAAAGCATTCAAGTTGTCCCTTAAGGTTATTTTTTTATTTAAATGACAGTACCCAACTATCCATTCTATCCATCATGGATATAGCTTCTTTGGTTCACAGCAGCATTGGATCAAAACTAAATAAAGCTCATCAGTGGTCCACCACAAAATAACCATGTAAACAAATTGAGTGCAGATAGTGCAGGAACAAAACAAAAATAACTCTACTGGAAAGAGGTAGCTTGACTAGCTTCACAAGTTCACATTCAGTCACAAATAATAAAATAAAATATGTGGCTTAGTGCAGAATTCTAGCCTTAAGAGCCTAGTCTAGTAATAATGCAATGAACAACATCAGCTTAACATAACATGAATAAACAAAGTATTATATTTCCATTTTACTGGAGTAACACAATTCAATAGTAATCAGCAGCAAACCACTTATTTTTGTTATTCTACAGTATTGTTGTTTTATAGTTATTTGTTAATGTAACCCAATTTGTGTTCTTTGAAATTGAAAAGGATATCGCATTGTGTTGCTTCCTATTTATGGACATGCTTTTATTTTGAAGGAGAGGTAGCGCTGTTGACAGGAAGTTGTTGTTGCTTTGGAAACAACGTGACAGAGATTAACGGAGAAAAGTAATATCTACATATAAAGACGGAGAAAGTAAACGATAACGTTTATGGTTAAGTGTTAGCACCCCCCGAAGAGGCACAAGCTCTTACGTTGATATTGGAGATTTCAATAAATTCAATTTGGAAAAAAAACGGTATTACTTTCACCAAAATAACCGCAAAAGAATGGCTAGGTATTTTAAATGCTAAAATGTAGTTTAGTGCAGCTCATTGTACATCCAGTGAAGGGCGATGTGGAATAGCATAACAACTGTGTAGGCCCTTAAGGCTACTAACAACTTGTATTACACGGCTTAGTTGAATACTCGATTCTGATTGTAAATTGTGACACGTTGTTAATACAGTACAGACCACTGTCAAGGACTATAATGAAGGTTGCTAAGGAGGATCAAGAAAGAGAAAGGAAAAGAGGTTATGGGGAAAAGAACACCCGACAGGCTGATCAGGGAACCCGCTGTGAAGCAGAGGGATCTTGATGAGCCTGAAGGGTAAACACCAGGCTTACTAATCTACCCAAACACATTTTCTCTGGTGTCGGAATGTCTCGCGATGTTGGTAAATTCTTAAAAAACAAAACACCATTTAATTATTCAAATGTGTTGTAACTTTGTTACTGAGAATTGTAACGGGTAGTATATTACCCACATTTCATTAGTAATGTGTTACATTACTTCGTTACAGCAAAAAGTAATACATTACTGCAGGCCTGGACTGGCCATCGGGAGGACTGGGAGGTTTCCCAGTGGCCTAGCCGTTTTTTTTTTATGTATTGTGAACGCAACGCTGCACAAATGTGGGTCTGCCTCACACAGGGTGACTGTCTGTCTACATGATGTGGCCTGCCGACATGGCCACTTCCATACCGATCATAAATCAAAGCCCTCGATTGGTCTCTGTGTGTCATTCAAGCTCGGGAGGGTGTGTGTATGTGTGGCGAGAGAGCGAGAGCGAGAGAGCGAGAGCGAGAGAGCGAGAGAGAGAGAGAGAGAGAGCACCGGTTACTTGTATTTTTGTTGTTAGCATCTTGTTAGCTAGCTGCTCTAACAGATATAAGGAGCTGTTTCAACAACAAGGTGAGTGTTTAGATTAGGGATGGGGAATTTGAAAGCAAATGTATATTCGAATATTCGACCCCCCAAAAAACGGTTAACCGGTTAACCGAAATGTACATAATCTATAAAAAAAAAATTGGGTAAAAAAAAAAAACCCAATTTGTTTTCAATAATTTTTGGAAATAAATACATACATGTTCAAATAAGTGTAGAAACCAAGTCGAATTTGACAGCTATAGGCCTACAGCTTTCATGTGCGGAGGCGATTCACAATCAGGCCAGCTGTAGAGAAGACCCTCTCAGCTGGAACGGATGTTGCGGGTATAGCAAAGTATAGCATGTATATTTAAGTTTAATTTGGCATAGTTTGACCTCTACACCGCACTCACTAACCTGGTCGAAATATTTCCACACATTACTCCTTTTTGACGCCATGTCTGTTGTGTAGGACTCTTCTTAGAGTGTAAATAATTACCGGACTATGACTGGTAAAATATGTTGAATACCGGCAAAACTAAATCTCTCCTGTCAAAATGTCTATGTACTTTGCCGCCACACACGGTTGCCAAGCAGCGCTTATTGTTGTTTAGGCTGGCCACTCATGTGTCGCGAGTGTTGACAGGGGGCGGGGCAGCCCTCATGAACTGTTAGCGCTGGAACCTCGTAACGGCTGCGGAGCGCATTTGCGCCACATTTGGGCCTAAGATGAGGTTTGAGTCTGCGTGATCTGCGTGTAGGGAGGGGCAGCAGCCATGTCATTGGCTAGAACTAGCTAGATCTGATGGATTTGGACATAAACGCAAGTGAAGTATAACCGGACACGAGAGAGAGAGAGAGAGATCAGCACCTGCAGCTCTGCCCGCTGTGAGGGACCGGTGAGCGGAGCAAAACACACCTTTAGACGTCTACTAACATATTTAGCTATGGCACTGTCGTATATATATATACACATTGAATTATTCAATTTGATCATATGCAGTGTTGTGCTAGTTACTGAAAACCAGTAACTAGTTACCATTACTAGTTACTTCATTTCAAAAGTAACTCAGTTACTTTACTGATTACTTACACCAAAAAGTAATGCGTTACTGTGAAAAGTAACGTTTTAGTTACTTTAAAAAAAGGGCTCCCATTATATTAATGCCCTTATAGCCTTCATTTCAGTACTGTTATTGCATTGGAGAATAATACAATCTGTTGATCAACTTGACATGCATTATATGCAATCTGGATAGCATCGATATTAGCTGGCTTTACATTTTTGTATATTCTTTCTCCAAGTAGTTGGAAAAAGTTTTCCGTCCCATATGCCGTGTGCCGCCCGGACATGCTATCATGCTAACTAGCTCCCTGAAAGCGGGTGACTCCACTGTAGCAATAGCCTGCATGTGTTCTACAACATACCGTGCAATGGCTTTATCGACTTTCCTCTGGCTAGCAGTCCCTTGGTTAAAATCCAGCCGCTGTTGCTTCGGTGCAGGTGGAGGTGGAGTGGCGTCGGCTGAGTCTCTGTGGTCTTAGCTACTAGCTTCGTCCCAGCATGTTGTTTCTGCAGATGTTTTAAGAGATTTGAATGACTGGTTTGGGCAGTAGATAGGCTCTTTGACCCGCCAGGACACAACTTACATTTAACTAAAACGTTCTTTTCTTTGTGCTCGACAAAAGTGAAATAGTGAGAATATCTCCAGGTGGAGAAACTAGACTTGAGCTCCGCCGCCGCCATGATAGTCTTGTTAGTAAACAACACAAACACGCCCACAGCCCGTCTCCTCATGTGACACAGGAAGTATCTAAGTACATTTACTCAAGTACTGTACTTAAGTACAGTTCTCATCTCTGTTCGCCTGGCTGTTGACTATATAAAAAAACTAACGCAGTAACGGAGTAACGCACCATGTAGTAACGGTAACTGAGTTACTGAATTTAAAAAGTAATGTGTTAGAGTACTAGTTACTGCCAAAAATAACGGCGTTACAGTAACGCGTTACTTCTAACGCGTTAGTCCCAACACTGATCATATGTAATCAACTTAGGCATCACTCCCAACCTTTTTTTTTTTTTAAATTAATGAAAATATTCATAACTCATATTTGAATACATGAATAATTATTCGAATACCTGAATTATTTTAGAATATTCTAATAATCGTTCCCATCCCTAGTTTAGATAGTTAATTTATGGCGCGTTTCTACTACACGGTCTCGCTTGGTATGGCTAGGCCTCGTTAGGACTGGCTCACTTTATGGCACATTTCCATTACAGTTTAGGAACAGGAGCAGTATCTATAGTAACACAGTGTAGGCGGAGCCGTGACGTCATCTTCAATGAGAACCACAGAAAAACAACATCAGCCGTTAGCTCTTAGCACTCAAGCTCCCAGCTCCTCATATCTGTTCAGAAACTAGACAAAAGTTAAACAAGTACAAACCACAGACTGCCTGTGTCATGGAGAATACAGTCGCTGGTTTATTTATGTCTGTATAGGCCGTTGTTGTGAGTGTGGACGGTCGGAACATATACTGCATTAGCTTAGCCAATCTCCATTTAGACAACACGCATTTTAAAAGGTTTTTCGCCTGCCGTCTGTCTGCAACATACTAATCGGTATCAGTATGTTGCCAGCGATTCTCTCTCTAGTTTAGCATACTCAGCCCGACTCAGCCTGGTTGTTGGCCTGGAAAGAACCTCGATTTTATGGGGCCAGAAAACTGTGAAATAGTACCCGCTAGCCAGAACTAGTGGAAACGCAACCAAAAACGGGCCCCGCACGGCTCGGCACGCTTAAAGCGAGCTCCGCGCTGTTGTGGAAATGCGCCATATGCGCCTTAATGTCTGACCAATGGTTGAACAGCATTTCCATGCACATGACTTGTGTTTAAAGTAGTGCTGTCAAAATTATCGCGTTAACCGCGGTAATTAATTTTTTATTTTTTACCGCCCCCTGTCGACTTTCCTGAAGTACTCCCCCGTTGATAGAAATCAACACGTAATGAATTAAGACCCCACAGTTTGATGATTGATAGGTGTGTGGGTTGTCTTTCATTTTGACACGCAGACAAATGTTATAATAAACATAGATACTGTATGTTAAATGTATATATCCGCCTTCTTTCATTTATCTTTGCATTCCCACAACAATATACATAAATAAATGGCATATTTTGGACATAGTTCGAATGGTGATTAATCATGATTAATTAATTTTTTTAAGCTGTGATTAATCTGATTAATTTTTGTTATCGTTTGACAGCCCTAGTTTAAAGTTTATAGTCCGTTTGAGTTTTGCCCGTGTGAACGCAAACCGAACCTTCTGAAAAATGAAACAATGTAACAAACTGTCATCTGGTGCGCACCAGAGAGCGGACTATTAGGTGTGAATGCACCCTAGTCTCGTTATTCTCCCCTCAAAGTGCACCAGATTGATGCATTTAACACCCCCACTTAAAATATGTTCACATGGATAGGTTCCTAAATACATTTGCACTTTTTTTTTTAAATAGTAACCCCTGTCCATATGTTTATTATTGGGTAGTAGATGTAAACTATAGGGCTATCACTATGGGCAGCAACGCTGTAAATATTCACAAATAAATCCAGCAAAATGGGACACAAAAAAAAACTGGCAGTGGTAATTCCCGGCCTGACTGTCCCAGTCCGGCCCGGCATTACTGTAACTCCGTTACTTTTGTAACGCGTTACACCCAACACTGGCCACAACCTACATAGCTAGCGTGATAGCATTGCATAGCTTTGTTTAGTCGCTCGCACTAGGTCACGTTAAGTTAAGCAGCCTGCGGACCGGCACCTACCTGTGCACGAGCTTCTTCCGAACCCCAGTACCTGACAGCAGAGACCGCTGGAGGGACATACTGGGGGCGGTGGGACCACCTCTGGTCCATAACAGCATTCAGTCCCGTTGGTTTACTTATATTAGCATACAGCAGCTAGCTAACTGTCAAGACCCGAGAGCAAACGTCCCTCCTCCTGCTCCAGAAAACCACACTGACATAACCACAGAGCTGGGAAAACATCGACGTTATCCATCATGATTTAAAACCCAGCAGCGTCACCGAGATGCAATATTGATACCTCGCAGCTGGCTCCTTTTAGTTGTATACTTACCGCATATGAAATGAGATTGGTCTCTCCATTGAAAAGCGCTGGTAATGTGTAATAGCAACCCACAAAACTGTGACATAAACGATTTTCGATCTGTGACCCAGTTTCTCTTCACCGTCATGCCTGTCGGACCACTAACCTAGTTTTTCAACCAATAGCATTTGTGCTACCGCCGTAGTTGCCCCTCCAACCAATCACACAATAGTTCCGGCTGGGAAACTATGATGGACGTGCTAGTTGACCAATGACTGCTAGTGTCGAACGGAATGCAGAGGCTACTTGTGTTGTGAGTCTGAAGCATGGTCTGAACCAGCGCCATATAGAGAGAGAATAGGCTTTATCACTGTCACCATAGACATATAAAGAGTAGACGCCGCATCGACCGCTACTGCCTATTGGCGCTGACGAGCCGTGGGGCCGCCATCTTGGACCGGTCACCCGCTCCACTCAGTGTAATCTGTCTGGCAGGCGCAATGAAGTGTCAGCGGATTTTATCAATCATAACTCGCTGAATACAAAACTGATTTTCACGGGGGGGGGGTTTCTGCAAACGTCATATATGTAGACATGATACCGGACACATGATTCGGCGTATTTTAATATTCATAGTAGGCTTAACAGCAATAGAATATTCTGGTATTTGATAGCCTATGTTATGTATGATAGGTATTTTGCAAAAGACACACGATATATAATATATACACACACATAAAAAAACACTAATGGTCTATATATGATAGAGAAGCATATTGTGTAGGCCTATACTCAGCTATTTTAATAAGTTGAAAAATGAAGAAACAATAATACATTATACATAGACAGAAGTTATATATCAGTAAAAATGAATATCTATGTCATAAAAAATGAAAATGTACTTCTACATCTATATACAAAATGTAAATGTTCAAGTTAAACACAAGAACATGACACCACCCCGCCCAAACCATATTTACACAAAGTTGCTCATGACACCCGAATGCCCCGTGCATGCGGCTCCTCCAAAGCATGACTGAGAACCTCTTTCTCATATCTTTGTCTTTGGGAAACCTTCAAAATAAAAACGGGAGATTTGAGAGTCAACACAAAAACATTTTAAGAAGGAGGTCAAGCTTATTTTCTTCCTTCTTCTTCCTAGATAGATTAGATTAGATTTTAGATTTAGATTAGGACCCTTTGTGTTTCAGGTGACAAAGACTTCGTCAGGTAATATGCAATGGGAGCCTTCCAATGTCCGTGTAGGCCAACCACCATGAACACAAGAGCCTCAGTAGCAGCATCGGTCTCATTGTTTCATCACCCATGTCTACAAAAGCAGACATTGACTGGTTATGTGGATTATATTGCACATGTTTTCTGATGGCCATGTCATCCAACATGAGTGAAACACATCCATATTTAGCCTGGTCGTCCTGGCATCTTCTCTCCAGCATATTCAGCATCATCTTGTTCAGGCCAGGCTTGCCATCCACCGAACACAGCCACCTGTACAACAACTGAGAAGTAGCTATTTAACGTACTTGCAACCGTAATTTCCAAAAATGAAATTGAACAACATTAAGACTACCTCTTTTTTTTAGTCTCTCTGAGGTATTTGTATGCCTTTGGACCATGTAGATGGAGTGTGAGGGCACATTCTCTGTGGTCCTTGGAGTACTCATGGCCCTGCTTTGCCTTGAAGTCTATTTGAAGATCTGAAATTGTATGAGAAAAAAATTAATAAGTCCCCTTCATATAATAACAAAGGAGTTTAATAAAGAGTGTAAGAGTAAGATGTACATGCATTTCAAAGTGCTACTTTCATCTTACCTGAGTAGAAATCAAGCCTCTTTGAGTTCTTCATTAATGAGGTTCTTTTCCCTCAAATCCCCCAAAAGACTCCTCACTGTGGTCTCTGCCCTCTTTTCTCTAGCCATGGCATTCTTCCTCTCTCGCTCGAGACTCTCCACTCTTGCTAAAGCTTCATTGAGTCTGGCCTTAAGAGCAGTAGGAGAAGCAGGCGAGACATAGCTATGATCCTAGAAAGAGGGATGAACATGGTTTGAGTGATGTTTCACTTCACACACATCACTTTGACACAACTAGAGTATGGCCCACATTCTTTCTTATAGTCATCACCTGTCAAAGCCACTGCCAGCATCATGCGTGTGTGTGTGTGTGTGTGTGTGTGTGTGTGTGTGTGTGTGTGTGTGTGTGTGTGTGTGTGTGTGTGTGTGTGTGTGTGTGTGTGTGTGTGTGTGTGTGTGTGTGTGTGTGTGTGTGTGTGTGCACACGCGCGTGTGTGAGTGAGTGAGTGAGTGTGCCAGGAATGTATGTTCAACATGTCTTCAATTGTGTGTGTATGTGTTTATTTGTGAGTGTGTTTAATATGAGTGGCAGCAAACAAGAGAGCATTTACTTTGTCTAGGACCATTATGAATGATGTTGGAAATAGAAATACTCACATCATTAGGCTGAGGTTGTGAGTGTGAGGTTGAAGCTTCTGGGTCGTCCTGAGGGGCCACAGACAGGCTCTCTTCAGCTTTTCTGGAAGTAGACGTAGTCCTGCCCTTTTCTGGCTAAAATGAAAAAGCAGAATACTTGAAACACACACACACACACACACACACACACACACACACACACACACACAGGTATTTCACCCTGCCCTGTTATTGATAATAGAATATTTACATTTATGAATGCTAATAACCTTATGATGATACACCTACTCTTTGGAGGTGAACCGGGAAGCTGAAGATGGAGGGAATAACACCATCTCTGAGTCGGACAATCTGTCCTGTCAAACTCGTCTTGCTTAAAATGCTCACTGCAAATCACGGACGACTCGCTTGCAGTGAACCCTTCCCTCCTCAAAGCAACTTCCCACTTCTTTCTCATATCTTTGTCTTTGGGAAACCTTCAAAATAAAAACGGGAGATTTGAGAGAGTCAACACAAAAACATTTTAAGAAGGAGGTCAAGCTTATTTTCTTCCTTCTTCTTCCTAGATAGATTAGATTAGATTTTACTTTATTCATCCCACAACGGGGAAATTCACTTGTTACAGCAGCGATTTATAAAGTCTCAGTTGGCCATGAACATAATGTTTGCTGGCTACGATTTCGCTGGCGGACATCAATACAGTACAATAATATTCTATTTACAAAATACAACCAATTATAATGTTGAATCTTACTTGTGAAAAGTAATCCCCCGACCCCTGTTCGCAATCGTCCGCCGATTTGCACAGCAATATGCTGCACAGTGCTCTGGCATCTTGAAACCTCTGCTGTCTATGGGTAGAATGTCTGTACAATATGGGTAGGATCATAGATATATATAAACACTAGATGGCTCACACGCGCTGCTGGCCAATGGAGACCGACGTTGCCACTTGGCCGCCATCTTGCTACAGGCAGTGCTCTCATTCATAACATTATGGTTTACTATTTAAATAACCATAGCTTGCTCAATTTTCAACCGATTTTCAAACGGTTTGGTTTTTTATAAACATCAAAGATGTAGTTATGATACTGCATACTTATAATCATGGACTTTCATATGAAAATAACATTAATCAGATAAAGCAATAGCTATACACACACACAAGGTATTTATATTAAATATTTGCCGGTGTATATATTTCCATTTATTTTATTATATTGTCAATATTTAAAATAAATTATAAAATTAAAATACATTTATATTTTATATATAAAAATCGGTCTCATGTTACCACTCTGTAAACCAAGAGTTGTTAATTGAGCAATGCCTTAGCTTGAAGAACAGGGACACAACTAATGACAATAGCATATGTTGGTATATTATTTAGATATTCACACCTTTATCAGAAGAACCAAACCAACATAAAATGTGCTCACAGACAGGCCAGTTCTGTCTACTTTATCACAATTATTTTTGACATGAGATCTTCATATCATCCTAGTTTTGTATTTAGTTTCTAGATTTGTAAACAAATCCAGAACCTTTGAAATATGTTATTGAAAAAAGACCAAGAATAATATAAACTGTACCATGTGTCCTTTTGTGTCCTTCTGTAGTCCATTTGTGGTTTGTCTTGACTCACCCCGGCTGATATATCACAAAATCCACTGTTTAAATTGTTCCCTATATTGCCCCTATGCCCCTATAAGGTGTCCTTGGGTGTTATGAAAGGCGGCCCCCCCAACATAAATGTATTATTATTATTAAGAAGAACAACTTGGTGTGGTGTGGAGGGGATGTAGGAAGCAGGAGCAGGTGGGGAGAGATGGGGCTTCAAGGTTCAAGGTTATTTGTTTTAAATGTGTCTTGCACACAATAAAATAAAATACAGTATACCACAAAACCAATAAGACACACAGTGACACATGGCACACTAACAATCAATCATCGTCCAGCCTCAGCTTTGGTATTCTTTCACAACCATGTTATGGGTTTATTAGACTGAGCAAACATAAACATATGTGGTGATCCCACGGGTTCTTGTTTGCAGACAGCGGCGATTGGAGCATCCGTAGGCTGCACAAAAGTCCGGCATAGTCAGGTACTTCTGTAAACACAAAGCCAGCAAATTCCTGTATCATAATGCAAGATGTTTTTAACAAGCCAAACCACGTGGAAGAAATCATGTGTAACTTAAGTTGTGTTGAAAAGAAAGAGCAGTTCTGCCTCTCCCACTGGTGTAAAGTTGCTGGGTGAACTTTGTAATACTAGGTCTCACTCACAGCCTCTTGTTATTAGCCAGCTAATAAATACAACCACATACACAAAGAAAAGCTGCAATTTCAACATGTCCAAGCATCCTGTATCATAGCCATGCTAATAATGTTTATAATAAACCAAACCGTTTGTAAATCAATCAAGATTTCAGCGAGTTAAGAGTATTTTTGTGTAGATCACTCACCTTACAACAGCTACCATAACGCGAATCAGAGTAACTGTTGACTGTAGCAAGATGGCGGCCGGTCAGCTACGCTGGAAAATATCCCATGAGCCATCTGGGCTGCAGTCGGATAGTTTAAAAATCAGCTCCTAAATTCTAACCCTATCGTCTATTCCTTGACCTCTGAGTGAAACGTCACGGGGTTAAGGGATAGTGGATAGGAGAATTCAAAAGGACTTAGGAGAAGAGACTGCGGTACTTTAGAGAATCCGAATGCACTTTCACTATCCGACGTGTTTATGATGCGCCAGCGGACGTCATTGTGTGCGTCTGCTGCTGTGGGGAAACTATGGAAACCACAGTTTTCTATACAGCGGACTACAACATGGATGTTTAATAAGAAGGAGGGACTACTGTAAAGTCATCTAGAGACTCTGCACCGTGCTCTGATGCTGCTGCTTTGCTTTATGAACGTGGACAACAGAGAAACATATTCTTCATGACCAAAGTTGGAATTGAAATAAAAAAGGAAAGTGAAACTTCTGCTCGTCTCCCTCTCCCTCCAGTCCACATTAATACTAATGATCCCAAAGATTGTATGAACTATGAAAAGATCTTAAAATCAATACAAATGTATTTATTATAAACGTTAGTCCTTAACATCTATCACTGTGTATATCACCATTCAAACATCTTTTAAAAGTTGAACAAACCCCACACAGCTCAGTGAAGACTGTGAAATGTTGACTTTATTTGATCATTTCAGTAAAAACTAACGTTCATATTTCTCTTTTTGATTATAATACTGATGAATGTTCAAAACAAAGCACTTTGGCAACTTACCACATACGTTTTAAAATGCTTAATAAGCACCGTAACTTTCATGATATCATTTCTCATAATCGGTTGTTTCCGTGAACGGCCGACTGTTGAGTGACGGCAAATGCTGCGGCTGCAATGCATTGTGGGGCAGCATTTTCTCCTCTCCTCTCGTCAAGGGAGATCCAGTGGTTCCTAAGCTAAAGGAGGTGATAAAGGAAGTTTGAAACCTCCTTTCCTTTCATTCTCATCATTCTAGAGAATTCGAACGGCACTTATCATGGCTGCCACTGAGGGACTTCCGGGTCATTTCACTCCTTTAGGAAGGTTCCTAAGCTAAATGGACTATTCGACTTCAGCCCTAGTGTTTATATATATCTATGGGTAGGATGACCGGTCCAAGATGGCGGCCGTATTTCTTGCGCCCCAGCAGCCAATGCGGCGTCTACTCTTTATATGTCTATGACTGTCACTACCCGATCTTCAGCTCTGCCCGATCTGCAGTGCGCATGTGCGAGATGGTCCGCCATATTGGAGAACTCCGGACGGCAAACCAAGAAGGACACTTGACACAGTGGCTTTTGGCAAAGCTGAAAAATAAAACTCGAGAGATGAGTTATTGTTATTACAACGTGACTTCACTATTATTTAACAATTCTTTTCATTGGGTTCTTTTATTTGGGGTTAAGTCATAGGGTTAAGTACATTGTCAGAATAAGTGATACATGGATTTAACTTCTGTTAGACAGCCATATGCCATACATTTTTGCATACATTCACAGTAAATATTTATTCAGTATGATAGCTGTCTAACAGAAGTTAAATTCATTTCTCATGTATGTATGTCACCCTGATGTCACCCAGTTTTTCAAAGAAACGGTGGGTGTGGTCTATGAGTGGTGAAAATGTGTCTGTTAGTTACGCGTAGCCTAGTCCATTGTAAATAATAATTGTTATGTTTTTTTTTTACTAAGCTGACATACTGTTAATATCTACACAGGTTTTTAATTTCACTCCTCTTTTAGCTGACATTTAGCAGGTACATTTTTAGCAGCTATTCATACTAAATCAGTTGTCCCTCCCCCTGGTGCCAGGACCAACAGATCCATCTCTAGACTCAGCAGCCCTGTCCCCCCATAAGTGTTATATTTTCACAGCTCAGTGTCAGTAAATATTGTGCGGTTAGTATTGGACTACAAGATAGATGCAAGCATGTACAGGTAGAGTTATTTAAAGCATAAATTAGTGGGTTGGGTTCTGGAGGTGTGGTTACAGCAATTGTGCTTGGTTGGTGTGGCCTGGGCCTGGTGGTGGGGCCCGCAATGTGATATATTTTCATGGGGCCCAAAATCCCTGGTGTGTATGGCCAGAGGGCAGGACCTATAACACATGTACTACCCAATAGCATTGTGAGGCTGAACAAAAGGACCTTTTGACTATGTAAATGTAGTTTAAAAAAAACAAAAACATTTACTGACTTTTTTAGGATAGCTTAAAGTAATGTTGTAAAATTACAACCGGGGGCCTTATAGGGCTATTGTTTATTGTTATTTACTTTAAGATGTTTATTCTTAACCTATCATTTAATTTAAAAGTCTTATTTAAATGATGTGTCTCTGTATTCCTGATGATACACTGAGAGAATGAGCTCATAGGGCTGCTGATCATCATAAGCTAAACAGTCTGTATATTGCACTACATTTGTATGATGTAAGCTTCGTTGATACTTTGCCTGCGGGAATACGAAAAAAATAGTTAGATATACTGAATATTATTTGATCTATTCCACCACTTAAAGGTAGGGTATGTACATTTGAGAAACCAGCTCGAGATCGCAAGAATTTGAAAATACAGACCGGAGAAAATCTGCCACTTCCTCACAGAGCCCCTCCTCCAACACACCCGAACGCGCACATGACCAATGAGGGCACGAGATAAGTTTGTGCACAGATGGAAGGCTGACAGGCAGGTAGGCCATCCAGTTATTTTAGCCGGGCCGGCTCAGATGATTGGTGTGCTTTTTACAGCACTACAGCTTCCACAGATGACATTTTTTATGGATTTGTTGTCAAAGCACTTCAGATATTCATTGCTATCGGGATGTTAAGAGCATTCCATGGAATATAACAAAAAGTGTATCTCGAGCCGGTTTTTCAAATTTACCTTTAATCCCAAATAATGTAGAGGTGTGTTGTAGGCAGTGTTGGGAAAGTTCACTTTCTACATGAACTAGTTCAGTTCACAGTTCACACATTTTAAAATAAACTAGTTCAGTTCATAGTTCATAATTCTGCGGAGGGTCGACAACCCCCTTAGCTGTGATATAATGAGCATATATCACGGCCTGAAGTGAGCTATTGCTTTTATAAAACGGTTACCAAGTGTGGCAATATGAAAAAAAAATACACACTCTAATTTAAATAGTTTTTATTAGTAAATAATGATGTTCCAAATAAAATAGTCCCTCCGTTACCTTCTGCGCGAAACATAGTGCGAGGTGGTTGCTATGCAACAACACTAACAGCTAGCGAACATATTAGACAGAGAGCGTTGATCCATTATTTGGCTATGTATTTACATTCATGTGTATGTTGCCGTTTATTGTGCAGCCACTGAAAACCTGTCCAGCATCAGTAGCATGGCTTACGTGGTTACTTGTTGAGGTTGTTCTAGGCTGTCGCTCGGCGTGGTGAGAATATTGCTCCACTTTCTCCGGTCCCCGAGATGTGGCTTCCAGCAGCTCTGGAGAGAGCTTTCGCACCTGTGGCCACTAACGGTCATACTTTCTCTGCTTTGTTTCAAGACCCGCATCAGAAAGCGTTTGAATGGTGGCACTTCTCCAGTTGGTCTACCTGCTCTTCACGTAGCTCTGCATGTCGTCGTTTAGGTGCTTTTTTTTCTGGAGATAGGCACTGCTCAATCCACTCTTCCATAGTAAGACCCCCCGGAGGTCGAAGTTAATCTTAAATGTTCCCATTTTATGCTTTGTAAGTTTGTTTCGTAACAGAAGAAATGTAAATATATTTATAAAACTGACAAGTCAAATCAAGCAATCTGATTGGCCGATAGTATTTTTGCGGACCTCTTTGATTACAGATTTGAAAACATCGTTGCTTGCTTTAAAAGTAGCACAACTCATTATGTCAGACCTTGGAAAGTATCTAGATATCCCTGCCCTAATGCCAAAGGAACTGCACACTGAATATGTTTTGCCGTTTGATGTGTATGTCTGGACCGCTGCGTAAAAAGGAGGGTTTCTGCCCCGTTACTTCTCCGCTGCTTTCTTGTTCCAGTATGAAAAGCAAACTGCAGGCAGTTTGCTTTTCAGCCTAACGGTATACTGTTTTTCTCAGACGCGGAGGGATACTGACTTGTTGTGAAAAGTAACTTACAATTCTACCCGTGGTATACGCTCAGTATATCACGGCTAAGAACCAATCAGATTGCTTGATTTGACTTGTCCGTTTTATAAAGTTATTTTTTCAATACGTTGCTGCGAGCTATTATTTGTCAAAATGATTGCCACAACCCATATAGAACCACAGACAGCAATCAGAATACTGGCATTTCCATAACGCTTTTCTGCCGCCCATTCAGTCCACACTAGTAGTAGCTGCAGCTTTCATCTCTACAGTATATTTTCAAAAACATGAGGGAAAACGTGCTGCTTGAATGGTCTTTATTAAGTATAATAATCTAAATATACTTAAAGTACCAAACGTGAAAGTAGTCATTGTGCAAATGTATAACATATAAACATGTGCCGACATAACTCTGGACTAACACAACACGAGGTAGGAACCAGGCTGAGGTATGAAACTAAGGTTGTACCTCAAAGTTCAATATTCAAAGTGCAAAACATTTAAACATTAATTCTCTTTTCATTAAGTCAGTCGCATTCTTTTTTTTTCCTGACTTGTTTGCCCAAAGAGCAAAAAGTTCTATAACTTGGGTCATAACTTGGGTGCAATATTCAGCCCAAATGAATGAGATAAAAAAGGTAAAAAAAACCCAATAACTTAAAGAGTCAGTCAGAGTCCAAGGCCCATGGACAGTACTGCTATTACTTTCTGTCCAGTGTGAGTGAAAATACTGAGTGAAGATCTGTCACCACTGGTTACAGTTCAAATAAATAACTAAAATAACTAAATCACAAATAATAATTTGTGAAAATAAAAAAAGAGTCCAAAAGTGTGCAGGGGCAAGGACATTATTCTGTCCATCCTGAAAATGCCTTATCTGAATGAAGATCCTCTGTCACTGGTCAAAGTGGTCTGGTCTCTCCCTGGTGGATCTGCTGTTTCGGTCACAGTGGTCTGGTCTCTCCCTGGTGGATCTGCTGTTTCGGTCACAGTGGTCTGGTCACTCCCTGGTGGATCTGCTGTTTCGGTCACAGTGGTCTGGTCTCTCCATGGTGGATCTGCTGTTTCGGTCACAGTGGTCTGGTCTCTCCCTGGTGGATCTGCTGTTTCGGTCACAGTGGTCTGGTCACTCCCTGGTGGATCTGCTGTTTCGGTCACAGTGGTCTGGTCTCTCCCTGGTGGATCTGCTGTTTCGGTCACAGTGGTCTGGTCTCTCCCTGGTGGATCTGCTGTTTCGGTCACAGTGGTCTGGTCTCTCCCTGGTGGATCTGCTGTTTCGGTCACAGTGGTCTGGTCACTCCCTGGTGGATCTGCTGTTTCGGTCACAGTGGTCTGGTCTCTCCATGGTGGATCTGCTGTTTCGGTCACAGTGGTCTGGTCTCTCCCTGGTGGATCTGCTGTTTCGGTCACAGTGGTCTGGTCACTCCCTGGTGGATCTGCTGTTTCGGTCACAGTGGTCTGGTCTCTCCCTGGTGGATCTGCTGTTTCGGTCACAGTGGTCTGGTCTCTCCCTGGTGGATCTGCTGTTTCGGTCACAGTGGTCTGGTCTCTCCCTGGTGGATCTGCTGTTTCGGTCACAGTGGTCTGGTCTCTCCCTGGTGGATCTGCTGTCACTGGTCAAAGTGGTCTGGTCTCTCCCTGGTGGATCTGCTGTTTCGGTCACAGTGGTCTGGTCTCTCCCTGGTGGATCTGCTGTTTCGGTCACAGTGGTCTGGTCACTCCCTGGTGGATCTGCTGTTTCTTGCTTCCTGTAAAAACAAAAACAAGATATGCTCTGACTGTTATTTGTATGCAGCTCACCTCTGCACACCAATATACTCATCTCCATTAGCAATACATTGTACTTCTATAGCCCAAAAAACAGGTCACAACAATAATATATATACCTTCAAATATTTTTGTTGGCATTCAAGATCAGCTGCTTCTCAAAGTTGTCATCTCCCAGCCGGTTTCTCCTGGGCCTGAATGAGATGAAAGAAGAAGAAGAAAGAAGAAGAAGAGAAGGCATTTTAACATCATGATTATTGTGGCAAACATTGTAACAGTAATCTGTATTAAAGGAATTGTGTACTGAGGCAAATGGCAATTACTGAAATAATTAGATTAGGAATATAATCACAGCTCATCCCTACCTGCATATTTGACCACCGATGCTGAAGAGCCTCTCTACCGGAGCGCTTGAGGGCAGTGCTGTGTTGTGTTTTATGAACAGCCTTTTGAGTTTTGGAAACTGCATGTACTCATCAAACCCATCTGTGGTTGGGGCATCCCAATAAGTGTCCACTTCAGATTGTTGAGGAACCTGAGGGTTTCTGTTCAATCTGAAGAATGAAGCTGCAGGATGTTTCTTGTTACTTTCGCCACTGGACTGGGTTTGACCTGAGTCTCTTGCATCCGAGTCATCAGAGTTGGTTTGCAATTCTCTTTTCAGCATCAATCTGTACTGCACATGTTTCTCCTCATCTTGGACCCAGTCAAGCTTGAATCTTGGCACCAGTATAGCGGACAGTATGTGCTCCCTCTTCTCCAGAAGACCTGCCAGCCTTGTGCTCAGTGACTGCAAGATGCTCTTTATGAGGGGACGGCATGTAATCATTCATATGACGTTGCAGTTGCACAATGGTTGGAGCCAGGTACCCAAGAAAGATGTTCTTCTCTGCTTGGAGGATGTTTAGTGCAAGTGCCAAAGGCCTCATCACATCCACAAACTTGTGTATGAAGTTGACTTCATCTGGTGAGAATCGACTCATCACTCACATCGTGCAGGAGCAGCTTGTCGTGTAGGGGAGTGGCATCATTTGCAGAGGTGACCTCATCCACATTCACTTCTGCCTTGGTAGTTAGTGTTGCAATGCGAGACAGTCGCTCCATGGAAAGAAAGACAGAGTTCCATCTTGTGTCATGTGGCGCAACAAAGCTAATCCCAAGCTTTTCCTCCACAGTATCAGAAGCCTTTGAACTTCGCTAACCTTGTTCCACAGAGCAGATGCTTTTGCAAAAACAGCCCTCGACATTGCTTTGTAGCATTTTTCAGTTACCTTTTCTGCATCGTTGGCCACTAGATTCAAGGTGTGAGCCATGCACCTTCTGTGAGGGGGAGAGAGGGATGATCCAGCTGACAGAGGCTCAGGCTCCATCTGGTCATCTTCATCTGAGCTCTCACTGGCGGCAGCAAAGGCTGAATCTGGTTCATTGGCATCTTTACTTTCAGTCTCATCCAAGTTGACCACTGTCTCTGGCTCTTCGGCATCAATAGCCCTGTCCATCCCAAAACAGTTGAATGCCTTGACAACATGTGAAGCGTTGTCTGTTACTGTACACACAACCTTGAATTCTTTGTTCACATCTGATGATACTTTTGCCAATACGTCGTGTGTATGTGCTCCTTCAATCCGCCGGCAGGCCAGTACTGCAGAGTGTCTCTCAGAAACATCACTTTTGTTTAGCCAGTGTATAGTGATGCCTATAAAGGACTTATTCACAGCTGTCCAGCAATCTGCTGTTGTGCACACAGCATCGACATCAGAGAGTACAGATTTAAGTTCACATATGTTTTCTTGAAATTGCTTGTTTAGCAGTGTCTGTACTCTTTTTCTTGATGGCACCTTTTTGGATGGCTGCAACCCTTTAATTAGGTTTATGAAAGCTGGCCTTTCCACTTTACTCAAAGGCTGCAGGTCTCCAGTGACGTACTGCAAACCCAGGTTGTCTAGCTGCGGCTGGGAGACAGTGAAAACAGGGCCGCTCCTGTACGATGCTAATGGGATTTGGGTGGTAGAGGATCTGTTTTGGCTCTCTTTTTTATTCGCCACTCATACCTTGAAAGGCTAGTCGTGTGCTTGTTCTCAATGTGCCGTTTAAGGTTTGCTGTCGACGTCGTCGATGTACGGACTTGCTTTTTCAAACCGGGCGGACACAGTTTACAGGCAAACGTTAGATTTTTTCCGTCTGAGTCAGTACTGACTTTAACGTAAAACTAAGGCTAAGCCTTCCCAAATATTTGTGTCACTGCATCCTGGTCAAATAAAAATATAATATATAATGTTTGTGTCTTTGACATTAGCGCTGCTATGCAGCCACCAGTAAACTGTACTACGAAGCCAGTTCAACAGACCCTGGATATGTTTGAGTTATCTAAACTAACCCTAACAAACGAGCGGTCCTACGACGCTGGTTATCAACTCGGTAAATCTAGCCAGGGTTTCTCTCTCCAGCTGAGAGCGCGTTCACGTGAAAGGGGCGGGGTTAGCAACATTTGACCAATCACAAACAGGGACAAGCGCAGCGTCATACTTCATTAATGAAAAGTAAACTGATATTAGACAAATATGAACTTTAAACATCCATGATTTACACATATAATCCAGGATACAAGCCACAGAGTTGCACCTGCAAGGTGAATACAGAACAACTGGTTAAAAAATAAATAAACCACCGAGTGTTTGAAAGCGTACAACAGTCTTATGATACTGCCCCATAAGACACGAGTGGACCTGACTTTAATTACATTTGAGTTGAGTGTTTCGTCAACTTAATGTGTTGCTTAAAATAATACTTCTGCATACAGTATGTGGCACTGTAAGTGTTGCACGGCCAGATACGGCTCAGCTGACTCAGATAAGGAAATATTGTGATATTATATGATCGATGATCTGATTGATGATGTGACATCAGTGTGATATGAATGATAAGTGCGACACCTCGGTGTCTTCTCTGCAACGGCAGTTTAAACTGTATTTCCTTTCTCCTGTAATATGACTTGATAGATTTAAACTATATAAAATATACATAGTGTGAACAGCTATCTTACCTGTTAACATAGACATGTTAGGCTAACGTTGCCTTGGTTAGAGCCTGTTGCTGTTGTTTATTGCTTTGAATTCTTTAAAACAAATAGTATCTTCTTAAACCTGTATGGTAGTCAGGAGCATCACTTCCTAATGTTTATTGATATATTTAGAGGGAGGGAAGGAAGGTTTCAAAATTCTGATTAGATACATTTCTACCATTTCTTTAATTCATGGTGGTTTCAGTAATCCCATGGTAATTGAGGACATAAGTAATCTAAAGTACTAATGTAATCTTTATGACTTTCAGAAAGGACAGGAGACCGACAGGTGCCATCAATGATGGTCAACTGACAGCACAATGAGTCAAAGGACCAGCAGCAGCAGCAGCAGACGACGACGACGACGACCGACGACGACGACGATGTTACATGTGTTGTTTTAGGAACATCCATTGTAAATAAATGGAATTCAATAAACATCGAATAGCATATCATGCCGTTTGTCTGTGCCTTTTCCTCCGTGTTGTCCTGGCATATAGTCTCCCCCATGGTTTGCTGTGCTGCCGGGGGATGCTCCAAGCGCTCAGAGAAAGGAGTACACATGACCCCACTGACACAGAGAGGCGGAAAGAATGTCTGGCTCAAGTCAGCAGGAGCAATTTAACTATCACAAAAGACAACAACTGCAACAACATATGTGAGGTAATCATATTTTTCACAAAACGAAGACCACACCATTGGGAAGCTTAACGTCTGTTTAATAAAAATAAGGAACAGGGAGAGGCTTGCTAAACTCTGGGAGTTGAGACTCAGGTGCAGGGTGAGGGTCTCGTTGCAGGTCTTTAGGCTCCATTGAATCCCCCTGGGGTTCTGGTGCTGCGAGAGGGAGACAGGAGAAAGGGTTAGATACATCTAGCAACCTATAGGATGGGACATTGCTGACCTATTTTAAACGTACCTTGTGTTTTCACTCTCATTTAAAGAGCCTGTGACACCATCCCAACAACTGTTGTGCAATGAAATATTGGGCTACTAGTAATCTCGAACCGTCAGTTTAAAAAAGAAAAAGCGATACCGTTCCGTTAAATATCAATAATTTCGAACATCGCGGGGAAATTCCTTCGACTCATTTTGAAGTTTTGGGGGAAGCCGGAAGTGACGTCAATGCGGGAACGCTTCGAGAGCCAAACACGGACAAAGTGTGTTGTCATCGTAGAAATGGTGAATTACTGAGTTTAGGCACGTTAATAACGTTTTAATGAAGTTGATTACAGTATATTCATATTTGTCAGTGCTTTCATGTCAATTCGGCGACATAAACATAAATGATCGTGGTGAAGATGATGATTACATTAGGATTACAAATCGGGAGTGAGAGCTGCTGAATTTCCTCCCGTCGGATGTGATATAAAAACAAATCGATTATTTTTGTGGTTGTAAACTCAAGTGGATGAAACTACATTTATTAGTGCTTTCATGTCAATGCGGCGAACATATGATACATTAAATGATGAGTGAGGATGATGATTAAAAATCGTTTGTTTGAGCCGGTCTGCATTTCCTGATGAGAAAACAAACCGGTGCTTTTTGTAGTTGTAGTACACGAACAACGTGGATTAAACGTGTGGTTTTTTACCACAATGTTGGGGAAATTAATGGATAAAATGCACGGATTATTATTATTATTCCCACTCCGATCGGGACACTAGGTCCACCGTTTCCCCGCAGCGAGGCTCCCCCCGTTGACAGTTTACGTGGGCTGGGTGCAGTGGCGGACTGGCCATCGGTACGAATCCCGATGGGCCGGTACCGAAGTGGGCCGGTCGGATAAGTCACCAGCACATCCCCCATAGGCGGCGCGTGAGGCTCAGGTTTGAGAAGGCTAAATAACTTCTTTTACCTGACGCTGCCCGCCTCCGTCTATAGAAAAGAGATCACTCAGTGTGCGGAGTTTAAATCTCTCAAGTCATATTACAGGATAAAGGAAATACAGTTTAAACTGCCGTATGCAGAGAAGACGCCGACGTGTCGCACTTATCATTCATATTACATCATCAATCAGATCGTCGATCATATAATATCATAATATATCATATATTTCCTTATCTGAGTCAGCTTCTCCAGCCTCATCTGGCCGTGCAACACTCACAGTGTCACAGACTGGATGCAGAAGTATTATTTAACACATTATGTTGACGAAACACTCGAGACAAATGTAATTAAAGTCAGATCCACTCGTGTCTTAGACGTGAACGCGCTCTCAGCTGGAGAGAGAAACCCTGGCTTGATTTACCGAGTTGATAACCAGCGTCGTAGGACCGCTTAGCGAGATCTCGTTTGTTGTTGTTAGTTTGTTTGCTACTCAAACATATCCAGGGTCTGTTGAACTGGCTTCGTAGTACAGGGCACAGGTGGCTAGCAGCGCTAATGTCAAAGACACAGACATTATACATTATATTGGTATTTTACCAGGATGCAGTGACACAAATATTTACATATTTACATTTACTATCTACAGCACCCGCCGCCCCTGACATCCCCCACTCCCCCCGTTGACAATTTACTAGCGGTACCGAAGTGGGCCGGTCGAGAGTCCCGGGATGATTTTTAGTCCCAGTCCACCACTGGCTACATGACCATATGATCGCCCATATTGACGCACCTCATTCCTAAACTTCTAACAGATACAACATAAACCGATCCTTCAGCCTCATGAGCTCTCAGACACGTTCATCATTAACCTGTCATCGCTGTCTGAGCTTGCTGCTGTGTGCGCCGTCGTGCGTTTACATCTGACTGTATATATATAAAGGTTTACATGCAGATGCTGGGATCCTGGACGGTGCAGCTGGAGCGCTGTGCCCGCAATGACGTCACACATCATTTGGCGGGACTTGAAGAATCCGCGAGAAGATCCAGAAAATGGTCAACATTGAAGGCAGATTAATGGTTATCAAAGTACAAATATCCAAAATCAGTTCAGTAACGGTTTTCAAGGGGACAATATGTACTCAAATTGATGGGTTTGGATGATGGGGGAAACTCGTGTCACAGGCTCTTTAAGTCCCTCTCCCTTTGCCATCAATCCAACATCAGCTGAGCTGCAACATAATACAGACAGGTAATAATCAACAGAATCACAAAGACATAATATGACTCTGCTGAAAACACTCACACATAAGTTATGTTTTTGTTTACTGTTTGGAAGTCTCAAATATCCACTCTAAATCCATATCAATAGCGATGTATCACACAAATAGCTCTCTTCCTTATTATTGTGTAACGTTCGTTAACTATATTATACCAGCTTGAACTCCAAAATGGGTATCCTCATTTCTCCACCCACTACAATCACACGCCCCAATGTTATATTTAACTAATATGTAACTCCCTCCACCCGGATAAAAGCACGTTAAGAAGCCCCTTTTCTCTAATTCCACAACGTTGGAAGAAATAACATTAAGAGAACGGATTAATAGGCTGTTCATGGTTAACGTGCATTGCTAACTTTATCTGGTATCCTAGCCTCATCTGTCCGGTTGAAAATTAACACAAGCTCTATGCCCATTGTAGAACAGGAAACAGAAGTTGGTCCAGGTTCTGGTCAACCCAAAATTGTGATAGAGAGAGAAACATGTTTTGTCATTCTGCTTACAGCAAGTAATCAACACCTCCGAACGGTTCATGTACATGTCGGCTACGGTTTGTTAGCGGTTTGCTTAAACTACCCCTATAGCTATGTTGCCGGCTAGCAAACTCAGGCATTGCAAACAATAACGTGATATCAGAAAACTAGAAATGTATAACTCACCTGACACTGTGGCGTACTATTCTCTTCATTCGAGTCTGTCATGTCCTGTAAATGTCAACGATAGATGTGTAATAAGAACGTCAACAGCCTGATGGAAACCGAAAATCCCTCTCTCATCTCAGATAGAAGATATGATTGGAGACGACCAGCCAATCAGAATTGACCTTCTCGAGTTCTCCGATTGGTTGGTTTTGTGGCACATTTGGAACGCTGTGACAACTTGAGCTAGCTCAGGCAAAGCTGAGCGTGCACAGGCTGGAGAGGTCGAGCGAGCGGGGGAGAGAGAGCGCGTGCAGTGGTCTGCTTGCGCACGGAGCAGGAGTTTAATGGGAGAAAATATATTTCTCTGTGCTCAAAAATGTTCAAGTGCGCGCTCAATAGCATTTTCTATGCTCAACATGTTTCATTGCGTGCTCAGCATAGAGGCACAAATATAACGCCATAGGTGGACGGCGTGTTCTCCTGCTGTATATCTCTCAGGTAGTCCACCAGCAGATAAACCCCCCCCCCCCACAGAGCGGAGCAAGGCAACGAAACTTAAAATAAGAAGCAGCATTTTATGGCACGCGATGCATGGGGCCACCTTGAGGGGGTTTCCCGACATGTTGTTTCAGTAAATTAAAGGGTGTTTCATGTTGTCGTTGCTGTGGAAAATTCCGTTTAATACTTTTTAATAGCCTTAATTTTCGCTAAATTGATTTATCAACTTGTAATACCTTTTAAGACCTGACATGCTAAACTCTTGCACTTTTGGTACGAGCATTGTCCACATCGAGACAGGTCAAGTGTAACCACACCTCGGAGCGTGTTCTCTCCGCCATCTTGTGTGTGTGTGTGTGTGTGTGTGTGTGTGTGTGTGTGTGTGTGTGTGTGTGTGTGTGTGTGTGTGTGTGTGTGTGTGTGTGTGTGTGTGTGTGTGTGTGTGTGTGTGTGTGTGTGGCAGTGTGTGTGTGTGTGTGTGTGTGTGTGTGTGTGTGTGTGTGTGTGTGTGTGTGTGTGTGTGTGTGTGTGTGTGTGTGTGTGTGTGTGTGTGTGTGTGTGTGTGTGTGTGTGTGTGTGTGTGTGTGTGTGGCAGTGTGTGGCAGTGTGTGGCATGTTACAGCCGCGTGTGTAATGGCGGGGGAGAGATAACTCGTCTGGATTCGAAAGATTGAAAATAATCATAGACGCATTTTGCAGTCTTCTAGCGTATTAGAAACGGAGTTGACATAATAAATAACCCACTAAAAACTAACCCACACCTTGATATCTGATTTATCCCACGTGCTGAGTTAGCTAGCATGCTAACGAGCTAAGCTGACTGACTAGCTTAATGTACGTTTTTAATATCTGCATTCAGCTGACAAGATAACATGAATGTAACCAGATAACCAAGCGCATAAATATACTCACATGACTCCAAATCCACGATTATTCAACACATTAGCGGAGGGTCCATCCATGCCATCTTCCACTCGTTCTTATCAGTGTACTGTACATCAATGACATCTGTAGAGTATCTGATATGTACTGAGGCTAGTTCCGTTTGCTGATGATACAAATATATTCTGTTCTGGGGAGAATTTAGAACAGCTAGTGGAGAACATAGAAAATGAAATACACAAATTAAAAACATGGTTTGACAAAAATAACTATCATTAAACTTGAGTAAAACTAAATGAATGCTGTTCGGTAAACATAGAACAAAAACACAAATGCAAATAAAAATAGATGGGGTTTTAATTGAAAGAGTCCATGCAATTAAATGTCTTGGGGTAATAATAGATGACACAATAAATTGGAAATTACACATAAAACATGTACAATCAAAGCTGTCAAGAAGCATTTCCATACTAAACAAAGTAAAACAAGTTCTAGATCTGTTCACTAGTCTTACCATATCTGACTTACTGTGCTGACATCTGGGGCAATAACTACAAAAGTTCAATACATGCAGTATCTATTCTACAAAAACAAGCCATACGAATCATTCACAATGCCAAATACCTTGATCACACTAACAAATTATTTCTGCAGTCAAAATTGTTAAAATGCACAGACCTGGTAGAATTCCAAACGGCACAAATCATGTTTAAGGTAAATAATAACGTTTTACCAGGAAACATCCAAAAAGTATTCACTCAACGAGTGGGGGGATATAGTTCAAGGAGACCATTTCAATTCAAAATTCATAGGGTCCGTACAACCAGAAGAACATTTAGTATCTCAGCCTGTGGAGTGAGACTATGGAACAGTGTGAATGTGGAGCTAAAGCGATGTCCAGACATCAACCAGTTCAAGAGGAAATACAGAGAAATTATTTTCTCGAGGTACAGGGATGGGGAACCCAGCTAGAAATCTTTGGTTATAAAAACATTCTGAGATTGTTACATTCATTGTTCTAGGAATGTTTTCAGCGGGAAGTTTTCTTTTGGTTCCCAGAATGTTCTTCTGAAAGGTAGGATAACGGTCTCTAAAAACATTCTTAAAATGTTTTCGATAACATTGTTAGAACATTATGCCCTACTGTTCTTAAAACGTTTTCAGCTGCAAGTTAGATTTGTTTATGTTGCCAGAATGTTATTATTTTAGAGAAGGATAACGTGCTTTATGTTTAAAACATTATGCAAATGTTCTGTGGTAACAATTTACTAAAATATGTTTACATTATTAGAACATAAAGACATAATATTCCTGTAATTGTTCAACTCAAAATTCCTGGATAAGTGGACTGACCACTGTGGTCATTAGGATGATTTTGATAGTTTACTTAACTATTGGAATTTGACTATTCACACGTGTAAAAGGATGACTCGGAATCAGCTGGTGAAAGTAACATTTGTTTATTAGAAAAGGGGAGCTGGGAGTGGAGGTTGGTTATGGCAGCAGTGGGAGACAGTTGTTCCAGGGTGGAGAGGCCTGGCTGGTCTTGGGAGTGTGGAAGGCCTTGGATTCCTCCTGGGAGAGACATAAAAATGAGTGTGAGGCAAAAGCAGGTAAAGTTGTCAAAGAATATGCTAGTAAAAAGCTAGAGCGGCACGCAACAAACTGTTCACGGCAACAATCTGGCAGGTAATGAGTGCAGGCTGCAGGCTTTCATAGTGTGGCTGATGAGCAGGTTGCAGGTGTGGTTGATTGGAGATTGCTCCCAGCCGTGTCGAGCAGACCAGCAGGCAGGAGGGGGGAGAGAGAGACACACACAGTAGAAACAAACACTAACAGGGGTTTAAGGGACTGGCAGTGATAGTCGGCCTGTTCTATTTCGTATATGGCTTCGCCCTCTAAGGCTATCCCTATTGGGTAATCCCCCTGCGCACCCCCGCAGCACTGAAACACCCGCAAGGTTGGCCCCACCCTCAGGCTCCCTACCGGTATAAATAGGAAGGAGGCCCGACAATCTGCTTCCTCTTTTCTTCAGCACACCGTTACTGAAGCACAAGAGACACTGAGTAAACATGAGTAACAATTGTGTGAGAGATTGTGGCTCTGGGTTCATAATGAGTTATGACCAGCAGAGATAAAAGCAGTATGCGAATCCTGCCTTGGTAGTGATGGCAAAATGAAGCTTTGAATGAAGCTTCGAACCACTTGGACAATTGTGTCGGAAATAGGTTCATTTCTCGAAGCTTCAGTTACAGCGACCTCTCCTGGCGAAGTGCAAGGCTGCAGTGGGTTTAATGTATCTTTGCCTTGAAAAATATTCGATGCACACACACACTAAGACTGAATATCATGTTCTATTTGCAATTAAAGATTGATAATTGTGTGTATTGGGTTATTGAGAAGAGACTAGAGAGTGCTGGAATTTTTTTTGGGAGGAGAGGGCCTTTTATCAGTTATTAAAGTATTAAAGTTGAAAAGCAATGATTAAAATACATCCATTCCGGGCTTTGAACCAGCTGCGCGGAGGACATCGCCTCATTCGGGCCGCCGGCTCTACCCACTGGGCTATCTATTCCTTAAAATATTGAACTGTTATGACTGATTATTGTCTTTTTGTTCACAACTTCTCCACATTTCGAAGTGTTTCCCGAGCCAGAACGACCTATCTTTATTCCTGGCTTGCTCTATAATGATACTACAATTCAAATGCAATACCAACAACAACTCAACAGCAACAACGCAAACTACGACAACAACCCACACATTGCACATTGTTTAGAGCGGTCATAAAGTCTTGAAGCACTCAAGTTTGAAACTGTTTCAACCTGTCACCTGTCAGAATCGAGACGAGGCAGTGCATTGAATCGCGTGAATGGACCGCGAACCAGTCAAGTGATTCATTCAGGAAATGAAGCAGTTGCTGCTTCGGACGTCACATGTCACGTGACTTGAAGCAGTTGCTGGTTCGGACGTCACATGTCACGTGATTTGAAGCAAGCTTCGAAGCACTGCTTCTATGGAATAGGAAGTCCAGGGTTGAAGCTCCTTTCGAAGCTTCAGTGTCAAACTGTCATCACTATGCCTGGGGTCAGAGCACGCGTACGCGGCTCTAAACCAGCAGGTAGCATGCACACACTGCGGGCCGAGGAGGAAGATTGGCCCGTCCAGGCTTACGAGCCCGCGGACGGGCCTCGTGTCCCTGGGGCCGAGTGCCGGGCAGGAGTTAGACGACTCCTACCCCGCCTCCCTCCACGGTTAACCGTTCGGTTCTCCCCTCCCTCCTCTCCCCCGGACAGGGGAGACAGAGTCGGAGCAGGGTGCCAGCTTGGCGGCCGAACATGCTTTCCCCCTCTCCGTCACCACAGCGCTACCGGCGATAGGTGGCATCCTAGGGGAACTGCCGGAGATTATACGCAAGGCGGCCGCCTGCAGAGATCTCCCCGTTCCCCTAGCTCAGGAGAGGTGTGCTCCGGATGACATAACCTGAGTTTTTTCGCGGGTGCAGACGGTCAGGAGTGACCCGATCTGGCCACGCTTCCCGGCCATCAGGAGGTTCCAGGAGGGGGCAGCGGCGAACCCGAGGACCCTGAAGGCTCCGGTGGCCACATTTGTTCCCCTCACCAAGGTGGAGGGGTTCACAGATGCTGGTTTCCCAACCACCTCTTCTCTGGAGCCGAGTCTGATGGCGTTTTTTGGGTATCAAGAACTCAAACACAACATCTTGGTGTCATTCTGAACAGCTCTCTCATCTGCACCCCACATAAAAAACATCACCCGGACTGCATTCTCTAGACTGTCTTATAACCTTTCCTGAGAGTATATTATGAATTGTAAGGTGTCCTTGGGTGCTTTGAAAGGCGCCCCTAAATAGAATGAATTATTATTATTATTATTATCTGAAACGATGTAATAACTTTTAAAACTTGTTCCAGTCACTTGCCCTATGCATTCAGCAGCAGCAGGCCATTCACTTTGATTTGATCCCGTTATAAATGTCATCATTTCAACAATAAATAAATGCTACATAAACGTTATCTTGCACATTTTATCTAACCATCTCCGTTTCTAACTTTCAATATATTTTGAAAGAGATCTCTCTCTCTCATCTGCGTGCGGGGGCGGGGCCTCACAGACATGCTGCATCCCTCTCTCGCTCACAGACACGCTGCAGCGCTGTGCAGTGTGCACACAGTTCTGCCGGTAATGAATATTACATTTTGTGAGGAAACTTTTCCACCAATAATTCCAATAAGTATTCCAAAATGTATTCACTTCAGGTTTACGAAAGTAACTGTAATCAGATTGCTCGTTTTTCAAATGTAGCGCCAGCTGAATACACTTGATTTTTGTACTCGCCTTAGCTTATTTTGTTATGAGATGTGAATCACTGTTCAATTTAGTTGATGTAATAATAGTTTGGTTTCTTTTACATTAAAAACAAGTTACAATTTTCAAAAGGTCTTGTGTTTTTTTCGGGGGGAGGCCCTTTTTCCAGTTTAGAGCAATAGCCCCTCCAAATGTCTGTGCACGTCCCTGCTCCGGACTGTCCACCAGCAGATTAAAAACACCCACCTCTCCGCCTCTTCCAAGGGACGAGGGAACCGTGCGGCAGAGTTTCCGTTAACTTTTTTTTTCTTTCTGACAGCTCAGCAGCAGGAGAGGTGGGGAGAGGGAGACGTGGGGAGAGGGAGGCGGGGCTATTTCATCGTTATCAGAAAATGATGAGACAAGAGAGAGATAAAGGAAGGAGGACACAGTATATGCCCCGGAGGTACAGTAGGCATTAGTGTCCGTGCGGAACAATACCCCCAACCTGTAGTTCCATGATTGAATTATGTACCAGTGGTTAAATAGGTGGTCACCATACAAGCCCCCCCAGAATTGAAACATGGCAAAAAAATATATCCCCACGTCCGTGGAGGAAGCACCACAAGGGCCGAGGAGGGTGGGGCCGCAGGTGAGGACCGGGCCATGGAACGGGCCACGAAAGGGGGCCGCAGGAGAGGGCAGGGGCCCTAACGAGGGCGAGGGCATCCACACCGGGGGCGGGCCGTCGTAAGGGGGCCGCACTAGGTGTTGCGGAGAACCCAGCAGGAAAGAGGGCAACCCGGCCGCAGGCAGACGCACAACGGTGGCGGGCATGAAGTCCTCGGCAGGCGTCGAGGTATCCCCGGAAGAGAGGAGCAGTCCCCCTGGGAGGAAGGAGCGCAACCCGGCCGCAGGCAGGCGTGCAACGGCGGCGGGCACGAAGTCCTCGGCAGGTGTCGAGGTATCTCCGGGAAGCAGGAGAGCAACCCGGCCGCAGGCAGACGTGCCGCGGCGGCGGGCATGAAGTCCTCAGCAGGTGCTGAGGCATCACCGGGAAGCAGGAGAGGCCAGACAGGGTCCCGGAGCGCGCCACCCATGGGCCGATGGAGCATGGGCGACGTCCGGAACTGTCGAGGCGAGAGGGGGTCCAGGAGTGCGCCACCCAGGCGTCGATGAACGTGAGTGGCGTCTGGATATCCCCGGAAGGCAGGAGAGGCCAGACAGGGTCCCGGAGCGCGCCACCCATGGGCCGATGGAGCATGGGCGACGTCCGGAACTGTTGAGGCGAGACGGAGTCCAGGAGTGCACCACCCAGGCGTCGATGATACCGTGAGTGGCGTCTGGAACCGCCGTCGAGGCGGTGAAAAAAATGAGAGTGTCCACATGAGGTCAACCAGCTGGTCGAACCTCCTCTCCGGCACCGGAAAAAAAATTGTTAACAGTCAGATGTCAACACGTCGTTAGTTGCTAGCTGTTAGCTGCCGCTGTTAGCCGTCAGTCATCGTTGTTATCCGTTAGCTGCTAGCCGTCGTTAGCCGTTAGCTGTCGTTGCTAGCCGTTAGCTGCCGCTGCTAGTTGTCGTTAGCTGTTAGCCGTTGTTAGCTGTTAGCTGTCGTTGTTAGCTGTCGGTAGCTACTAGTTGTCGTTAGCTGTTAGCCGTTGTTAGCTGTTAGCTGTCGTTGTTAGCCGTCGGTAGCTGCTAGCCGTTAGCTGTAGTGGTTAGCTGTTAGCTGGTGTCGACGGCCGCTAGCCGGAAGCCGTTAGTCGATGTCGTCAGCCCCAGAGCCTCTGCTAGGCGGCGTGCCCCCACCAGGGAAGGTGCCGCTGCGCGCAGTGGCCAGCACCTCAGGGGTAAATTGCCGGGCGGCCAGGAAGAACCGGTCAGCTTCTTCGGCTAAAGCACAGGGCTCAACACGAGCCGTGTTAGCTAGCGCAGCCTGGACACGCAGCCGCATATCCCGAAGAAACAGTTCCATGAAGTAGAAGTCGGGGTCTTCCGTACCTAGCAGGTCGTGCATCGTCTCCTTGTAGTCGGAAGTCTTGCTGTCTTCCAGTGCCGAGACGATGGGGGAATGGCGAGCAACGTCCTCAGCCATTCCGTGAGGGGCGCACCGAGCCTCAGTCCGTGTGCACGTGGCAGCCACGGACGTCTCCAAAATTCTCCGGCAGTTTGCGAAAAACGGCCTCTCTAGCCATGTTCGGTCCAATCTCGGAAACTTCTCGAGACTTGTCAGGGTCACCAGTGTAGTGCCGAGAGATATGGAGTCAGAGGCGGTGCATCGAAGGTGCAAAAGGGAACTTTAATGAGGAGCAGAAAAGGACATGTTGCTGGCTTGCAGTCCGAATAGACAAGAGAGAGATAAAGGAAGGAGGACACAGTATATGCCCCGGAGGTACAGTAGGCATTAGTGTCCGTGCGGAACAATACCCCCAACCTGTAGTTCCATGATTGAATTATGTACCAGTGGTTAAATAGGTGGTCACCACAATAGCCTACTAATGCAAACATTGAATCTGGACTGGAAATTATTCTGATTAGGCCTAGCCTACATTGCAAATAAGCAGACAGCGCTGCTTTTTTCACACACACACACACACACACACACACACACACACACACACACACACACACACACACACACACACACACACACACACACACACACACACACACACACACACACACACACACACACACACACACACACACACACACACACACACACACACACCTTGCGTTTTGAAGACTGATACATCAGATATGGATGAACAAACTTTGCAGCCCAGTATCCTCTCATTAGCATTATTAGCATTAGCATTAGCTAATGCTAATAATGCTAATGCGAGGATAATAAAATGGCGGCTTCACAACACTTTTTGGGAGTTTTACGGGGCCTGGTTTGCAATCCGCCCAGCCAATCAGACATAGGAACCTTTTTCTCTCACGAAAGTCCCTGCTCTCTAGCAGGGACGGAAAAGGGGGTGAAAAGGTTCTCATGAACTCATTTTAGTTCCGGCTCTTTTTGGTGTGAACGCAACATTTCGGAACTATATCGGAACTAAATTGGGAAAAGTACTGCGGTGTGAACGCGCCTATTGAAGTACTGCTGCAATGCACGCCTAATGACTGCACGCCCAATGAGGGCACGAGATACATTTGTGCGTGCACGAGATGGAAGGCTGACAGACAGGGCGGCAATCCAATCTGATTGGGTGTACTTTTTACAGTAGGCTACTACGGCTTCCACAGATGAAATTTTTGTATGGATTTTTTGTCAAAGCACTTAAGATATTCATTGCTATCGGGATATTAAGAGCATTCCATGGAATATAACAAAAAGTGTATCTCGAGCCGGTTTCTGAAACGTACCTACCCCACCTTTAATAATAATAAAAAAAATAAAAAAAATAATTTTAATTATTTTAAATAACACCGAATATTTCTCAGGGTGGGCCAATGAGTAAACTGGGTGGGCTACGCCACTGGGTGATACTGGTAGAGCGATCCACCACCGAGGCAGAGGAAATCAGCAAGGCGGCCAGCACGGCGCTCATTCTGTGCGCGTCCGCAGGCGTCTACGGAGACGGCCAGAAAAGTGCTACTGGACGCTCCTATCTGCCCGGACGGGCTGTTCGGACCCCAGTTCCACGCCATGGTGGAGTCCATGAAGACGGCCGCGGAACAGGCGGACGGCATTCGCCAGCATGTACAGCTGGCTCCAGCCTGCTGAGCGCCCACAGCGGCACCAACGCCCGCAGCAGCTGCGGCGTCCACGCCGGCCACAGGAGGCCACAAGCGGAGAGACGCCCACAGCAACCGCTTCGGCGTCAGACTCGCCCTTCGGCGGCTGTAGGGGCTCCGTCCCACGTCTCCGCTCCCCCGCCACCCCAGAGACAGGGTCTCCCGGCGGCGAGTCAAAGGGGAGTGAGGCTCCCCGCTCCTGGTCTGCTCCGCGAGAGCCTCCGAGGAAGCAGAGCTGGTAATTAAGCCGGCTGCCACTAATCTGTTGATTAAGTAGACAGCAGGGCTCCCTGCAGAAGCCTGCTGGTTTTAACCTGTCGGTTAATAACCTGCAGAGCTCGCGGCATTCCTCTGTCCGAGATACGCCTCCTACACACGGTCATGATAACCCATGAGCGCCGTTATAACGCCTCATGTGGACAGCACTGCACACACCTCCACTCATCCCCTGAGCGTGTACACGCCTCATGATGACAGCCGGAGTGAAACGCAGCGTGTGGAGGCTTCCTCGCAGCCCTTTCGCCTCACGGGCAGCGGCGGCGAGGGCAATGGCGTGGCTCGTCACCATGACGACCATTACAGCACATCACAGAGAAGCCAAAACGGGGGAATGAGCAGTATTCCAGGCTGAGTGCCCCCAGCGGCAGCGCCCGCAGCGCCACACCTTGGGTTGCCTCACGGGCAGCGGCGGCAGGGGCTCTGGCGTGGCTCGTCACCATGATGACCAAAAACACATCTCGAGCACGTGCGCCCGCTCTCAGAGTTTTCTCAGAGTTTTCTCAGAGTGGCAGCGCGTGTGTCTGATGGACAGATGGATGAGCAGGCTGATCAGCAGAGGATACGCCCTGCAGTTCTCCCCCCCCCCACAGTTCAATGGGATACAGGAAACACTCTGTCCTCCCAGAAGCTATGTCTTGCGCTCCAATCCGAGCCGCTGGAACTCCTGTTGAAAGAGGATATTTCCAGGGTTCCTCAAAGGGAGGAAAATGAGGGGTTTTCACTTCCGTTATTTTTCTAATCCCGAAAAAGACTGGGGCAATGAGACATCCTCGATCTGTCAGTATTCCACATGCTGACGATCAAACAGGTGCTGGAATGTGTTCACCAGGACGACTGGTTCACTTCCACCTGAAGGATGCATACTTCCACCTGAAGGATGCATACTTCCACGTACCCATCATCCCGAAACACAGGAAATTCCTGCGTTTTCCATTTCAGGGAATATCAGACCAGACAATCGTCTGCCGTTCAGATATTTCCTGGCTCCTCCCATTTTTGTATAGAGAAAGCTGGAGCCATTACACAGAGGAGGGATGAGAGTGTGGTTTTCTCTGGACGACCTGCTATTTGCTGGCTCGCTCCAGGGAGGAAGTCGCTCTACAGACGGTACATCTCGTATCGCATCTGTCAAAGCTTGGGTTTCATAATAAATTGGAAGAAGAGCTGTCCTCTTCCCTCTCAGACAATCGTTTATCTGGGAGTGGAATTAAACTCAGCCAGCAGAGCGCGGCTCTCGTGGCAGCGAGTGGAGGAACTGACGGCTCTCCTCCGGCGTGTCACAACCCACACGGGCAGCGGCGATGGCGTGGCGTGGCTCGTCACCATGACGACCATTACGGCACATCACAGAGAAGCCTCTCCCCCCAGCAGTTCCATGGGATACAAGAAACACTCCTGTCATCCCAGGAACAGTGTCTTGCGCGGTTTTTACCCCCGCTATTTTTCTAAATCTCGGAAAAGAACGGGGGAGTCGCCCCGTTGCTGTACAATCAAATATGTGTTGATTTGCACAGACAACAGGCCACGGCTATGGAAGCAGCCTACCTCAATCGCCAGGGAGGAGTACGATCTGCGCAGCGTCTGAACGCAGCCAGGCGGCTGCTGTTCTGGGCGCGCACACACGTTGCTCTCATCAGAGCAATGTATATTCCCGGCGAATTGACCCGAGGGGCTCGCAGAGCGCAGCAGCCGTTATGCGAGGAGTATGGAGACTCAGACCAGTGTCACGCACACTGGCGCCTCAGTGGGATTTGGCTTTGGTGTTAAGTGCACTAAAGCAAAGCCCCATTTCAACCTTTAGACCAGGTTCCCCTTAAACTGCGTTCAGCCAAAGTAGTACTGCTTGTGGCTCTATCAGAGAAAAGGGTGAGTGATTGTCTGCTCTCTCTGTGGCTCCGTCATGCCTCCGGATCCAAGGAGATGCAGTTCAGCTGTTTTACGCCCTAACCCGGCTTTTATGCCAAAGGTCATCACACGCTCTTTAGAGTCGAGAGTGATCACCTTGGATGGCTTCTTTCCGCCTCCTCACAGGTCGGAGGAAGAAGCCGCGTCTCATCTCCTCTGTCCTGTGCGCGCTGTCCTGCTATGTGGCGCGCACGGCTGCCTTGCGCCATTCTCAGCGCCTGTTTGTGCACTATAGAGAGCGCTCGATCGGGCAGCCTCTGTCTGCACAACGGCTGTCACACTGGCTGTGTGAGGCTGTGTCGCAGGCATATGTCTCCTCTGGGGTGGATCCCCCGGAGAAGACATCCACTTGGGTGGATCCACCAGAGGAATGTCCTCCTCCACGGCTTTGCACGGAGGAATGTCAGTGGAAGATATTTGCACAGCTGCATCTTGGTCTTCCCCCTGTTCATTTACTCAATTGTATTTGAGGGATGTCTCCCATTCCTCTCTGACACACCCTGTACGGAGTGTCTGGTCAGAGTGAGTGACGTCAGGGATCCAGCTGGGCGCTCTCCTGCCTGTCTGCACGCAGAGAGCTGCTGTTCCCCCTCTTTTTATCACTGGGCAAAGTATGACCTTCGTCTCTACTTTTTCACAGCGGCCGGTATGTATTGTTCCCAGCCTTCGTCCACTCATGGAACATATTCATGTTTTGCTATGTTCCAGGGACGGGGAGGTGCCATTACGCATGGCGCAACAGGCAGGGGGTGTTATTGAGCAGGTGTGTCTGTGCTTCTAGTGCCGGGCGGACCCAGTGGGGCGCAGACTACATCATGCTTCGCCCTTAACCCAATAGCGATAGCCTTAGAGGGCGAAGCCATATACGAAATAGAACTGAAGTTACCTACTGTAACCCAGCTTCTATGAGTAATGGTGCAGCCCTCTAAGTGCTGGGCCCCACTGGCTCCACGAATAGCTGAAGAAAAGTTATTTTGTATGGAAGCAGATTGCCGGGCCTCCTTCCTATTTATACCGGAAGGAGGCCCGAGGGTGGGGCCCACCTTGCGGGTGGGCGTGGACTACACGTGTTTCAGTGCTGCGCAGGGGGATTACCCAATAGCGAAAGCCTTAGAGGGCTTCGCCAATACTCATAGAAGCTGGAGTTACAGTAGGTAACTTTAGTTCTTCTAAATGACTGTCTTTGGTTTTCTAAGTGTTATTCGATCCATATGACCATAGCGATATGTGCATAAACAACAAAAACACTTGGGGTATAATGTTCGAACAATGTTATCACCAAACATTTTAAGAATGTTTTTAGAGAACATTATCCTACCTTTCAGAAGTACATTCTAGGAACCAAAATAAAACGTCTCGATGAAACCATTCCTAGAACAATGAATGGTAACATTCTCAGAATGTTTTTAGAACCAACAATGTCTAGCTGGGAACTCAGACATGCCGACGCAAACGTGCAATATCATGAATTACGTGCTTGTTTTTGTTTTTTTAAAGGAAAATGTGGTGACATCAGATTTTTTTAAACATCCTTTTCAAACAAATGCAACAAGTTTGTTTTTTTAAATCGCACTACAAATAAATCTGACGTTGACAATGACCGTGTTAATATTTCGCATCACAGGAACGTTTTATAAAAAAAGAATAACCTCCTGAAAACATTATCCAAATGTTGCTTTCAAAATGTTCTTCTTTGGTTATTATGTAACATTGAGGGAACGTTTTATAAAGAACATCGTTAATGTGTTAGCCAACAATGTCCAAAACACATCCTTAGAATGTTGGAGGCAAAACGTTCCACCTTTGTTAACATATCACATTAAAGGAACATTTTATAAAACACTTTCTGTCATCTCAGGACTCAATAACATCCTGAAAACATTTTCAGAATGTTGCTTGGAGAATGTTCTTCATTTGTTATCATGTAACATTGAGGGAACGTTTTATAAAGAACATCTTTAATGTGTTACCCAACAACGTCCAAAACACATCCTTACAATGTTGCAGGAAAAATGTTCCACCTTTGTTAACATGTCACATTAAAGGAACGTTTTATAAAAACACTTTCTGTCATCTCAGGCCTTAATAACATCCTCAAAACATCCTCTGAATGTTGCAGTTAAGACGTTATCTCTTAGTTAACCTTAAACCTTATAGGAACATTATTTGAAAAAATAAACATCCTAAAAAGGTTCTTTGAACATCAGATTAAAACGTTTCTTTAAAACCTTATTAGAACCTGTAGGTAATGTTAGCCAACGTTGTGAGAACGTTCCCCGCTAGCTGGGAAGGTGTTTGACTATGTGAATGTATGTGTGTACGTACAGTACATATGTGTATATGTATATATGTCAGCAGATTAATAACAATAATAATTAATAATAATGATAATTATTGCAGATTATAGAATATATAAAACATTTAGGGACAAGGGGGTGAGATTAAATAAATTATAATACTTCTCACTCCTTTTCGAACACTAGATGTGGGACTGTTTATGTTGCTAATGCTGTTGTTGTTGTTGTAAATGTCATTTTTTTGTTTTGATTTCTCTTACATGACTATGCACTGCAACATTTGTTTTGTAATTATTTATTTTACTGGTTCGAAATAAATGTATCAATCAATCAATCAATCAATCAATCAATCAATCAGAGCAACAGAGGAGGGATCCCTCTCCCAGGACGGACAGACGTGCAATAGATGCCGTGTGTAAATTGAAAAGATAATACATTTGCAACATAGGTAGTCCAAATGTTTGGAAATGCATGTGTGTATAATAGGAAGATGAATCCACGAGGATATCCATCCAGGACCTATGATCCAGGACCACAGCCACGACTCAAGATCCAGCGCTCGCGATCCAGGACACAGGACCGCAGGATCATCCATGACTCCGGATCCCAGCGTATATAGACACCAAAAAGAAAGACATTTGGGGAAGCTGGGTTAATCGGAACATGAGTGTACACGGGTATAGACAGAGAGAAGGAAGAAGTAAGATGTCCCCCGACAAACTAAGCCTATATCAGCAAAACTAGGGGCTGAATCTAATCAGCCCTAACTATAAGCTTTATCAAAAAGGAAGGTCTTAAGCGCACTCTTAAAAACGGATAGGGTGTCTGCCGCCCGAACACAAACTGGAAGCTGATTCCACAAATGTGGAGCTTGATAAGAAAAGGCTCTGGCTCCCATTGTACTTTTAAAGATTCTAGGAACAACCAACAACCCTGCATTCTTGGAACGCAATGCCCTAGTAGGACAGTAGGGTATAATGAGTTCTTTAAGGTAAGATGGCGCCTGCCCATTAAGGGCTTTGTAGGCGAGAAGAAGAATTTTAAATTCTATCCTGTGTTCTATAGGGAGCCAGTGTAAGGCAGCCAGAACAGGAGTAATGTGGTCCCTTTTCCTAACTCTGGTTAGTACACGAGCCGCAGCATTTTGAATCAGCTGAAGCGACTTGATTGACTTCTTGGTACTCCCTGATAATAAAGAGTTACAATAATCCAGCCTAGAAGTAACAAATGCATGGACTAGTTTCTCTGCATCGTTTTGAGGCAAGATATGCCTGATTTTTGCAATGTTACGTAGATGGAAGTAGGCGGTCCTTGAAATTGATTTTATGTGGGCGTTAAAGGATAAATCCTGATCAAATATAACACCAAGATTCCTTACAGTCTCACTGGAGGCCAAATTAATGCCATCCATAGTTAGTATGTCTTTAGATAATTTGTTTCGTAGATTCTTCGGGCCAAGTACAATAACTTCAGTTTTGGTCGTGTTTAACATCAAAAAGTTTAAGGTCATCCACGTTTTTAAGTCCTTAAGGCAGTCTTGAATTTTTATTTAGATGATTAATTTCATCAGGCTTGATTGATAAATATAGTTGAGTATCATCCGCATAACAATGAAAGTTTACAGAATGATTCCTTATAATATTGCCTAACGGAAGCATATATAATGTGAACAAAATAGGTCCGAGCACTGAGCCCTGTGGCACTCCATGGCTAACTTTGGTTTGCGTGGAAGATTCATCGTTAACACGTACAAACTGAGAGCGTTCAGATAGATAGGACCTAAACCAGCCTAAAGCAGTTCCCTGTATGCCAACTAAGTGCTCTAGTCTTTGCAATAGGATATCATGGTCGATAGTATCAAATGCAGCACTAAGATCGAGCAAAACAATCAATCAATCAATCAATCAATCAATCAATCATTTCCACGCATCCCACCAATGGAATTCAATACCACACCCGGTAAGAGAGTCCTCGTCCTACTGCACATTCAAGCACAGTGTTAAAAAGTCACTCGTTAATAATCAACAGTGTCAGCACTGATGTGTGGGTGTAGGTGTTAGTATGAGTGCGTATTGTGAATGTTTTGTTTATTATGATGACTACTCTTATCTGTATTCAGTGATGTTGTCTATTTATTTATTTTTTGGTATAACAATGTTGTGGTATTTTAATTCTTGCTTGTAGGATGCCTATCACCATCTGGCAAAGGGACTATCGATGAAAACTAGCCTTTTGGCGAATTCGAGTACTTTTACATGTTTTTAATATGTTGATTAATGTACACTGTCCCTTGTTTTAAATAAATCAAGTCTAAAGTTATAAGTAAATCACAGCAGTATTGAGCTGCATTTGTTGTATCTGTTTATGCTAATTGTTTCTTTCCTCAGCATTGCAACACATTGTGGTATCAATGCACCGAGGATATCAGCACACACTATTTGATTGACTTTGACATGGGTGAATACAACCTGATAAATATATTCTCCGCATTTCAGGGCATTGTTGGATTAACATTGGTGTGTGCATGAATACTATGATTGAAAAACAAGTTCAAGAACACCCTAGTTCACTTTCAGGAACATTGAGAGATAAGGCCAATCAAGAAAGTGTTGTAATTGTTTTTAGAAGGTCTTGTAAGATTGACGACTGTTCCGAAGTGAAGTGCTACTGAGGTGTCCCTGAGCAAGGCACCGTTCCCTGCACTGCTCCCCGGGGGCTGTGCATTATGGAGCCCACTGCTCCTAACACTAGGATGGGACTAATGCGGAAGTGTACATTTACCCTCTGTTGAACTATTAAGGGTATAGAAGATCAAATAAAAATAAATAAAGATAAATAAAGAGAGCAAACTGACTCAAGGGGTGACATATTTTAAACACATATCCATACCTATCTATTATTAATAAACATAAATTAAGTATATGCACACACACACACACACACACACACACACACACACACACACACACACACACACACACACACACACACACACACACACACACACACACACACACACACACACACACACACACACACACACACACACACACACACACACACACACACACAAATAATGTACTACTGTTAAAAGAAGAAGCTTGAGGACACATCCTCACAGGGTTGGACGAGTCTGTTTGCTTTTATCACACCCAGATCTTGCTTTTCTAAAATGTTAGGTTTAAACAAATTCATGTCAAATGCATTGCATAACTGTGTTGGACACTCTAAGACCGTCTGTGGCACTTGAATCGTTCTCTACTTGGAAAAGAAGGCTTCCAAACACAGCGCAGGTGGGCGAAGCCTTCTGTGGGGCTTCAGCTCAGGACCATGACCTCTTTGCTCATGGGCACTAAAACGGCCCCGACAGCTCCTCAACAAGTTGAGAATCAAAACATATCCTAGAAAAATCCTACTGTTATATATTTGGCCAAAGTATATCTAAGTACCAAGACTTAAGAACATTCAAAAGGAACATCTTATATAGTCGCATTAAAGTGAATTCAAACAATCCAACACAGCTCTCGGCAAAGAAATAAAGATAAAACATAGAAATAGGGTCAAGTTCACCAAGCATACTTTATTGAATCAATTCATAAGAAATGATCAGAGGACTTACGGAAAAACAATGGACATCATGTAGCTTCAAATTAAATACATGACATGTTCTCATGAAATCAACTGTTCAGAAAGGCAGCACAATAACACACACACACTGTCACACTGGTGAGAGGACACAGCAAGGACACACAGCCGCCATGTGACCGCACGCTCCATTTAGTCCTGTTACACTCATCACCATTTGAAATGTAAAGGATTGATTCACCAGCAGCTCCCGGAAGGGTCCGCAGCCTGTACGGCAGCTCACTATTCAGAAACATTCCTCTTGGAATACAATAAATATAATCTGAGTCTCCGTGATGCAGTTTGATTTCAGACGGATGGCAGAACACACACTGTAGCCCCCCCTCTCCCAACACACACACCTTATCGATTATAAAGGGGTCACACAATCACCGTCCTTCCACCTGTCTCACCCAGGTCTACGTTTAATGTTGCCTACATTTACCAGACGTATTTTAGAGAAGTTACCCCCAAAGAATTACACATTAAGACCACCACATATTTAATAGAAAAACCATTTTGCATAAAAAAGTCAAAAATGAAACCTTGTCCCCATTTAAAGATGCTCACATGCACAGGTCAATATTCCTTGAGTAAGCAAACAGGAGTGAAGTGATATAGTCGGCATGGAGACGGTTCACGAGTAGAACTTACTGTTGTTTATCTTTTTCTCTTTTGTCCTGAAATGCACAGAGAAAAGGATGTATTACATGCAGTGTGTATATATATACTTCATATTACTTTCAACCAGCCTAATACAGTTACGTGAAGTCTCTTGACTTATCACATTTAAGTCAACGTTTCAGTTGTTCAGTGGCAATAACTCCACTACATTTATTTGACAGCTTTTAGTTGCTATTTTATTTTTATGTTTAGATTATTAGCTTACACAAAATATAAATCATTATTAAATACACTTTGAGATATCCAGCAGCAGTATATCAAGTTATTCAAATGAGCTCTACATGTAGCAGTTGTGATAAAAACACATGAATAACAGTAACTCAATATATATATATGATTCTGAAATGGGCCATTACGCACAAGAAGTACTTTTACTTTTGGTTCTTGAAGTATTGATGATGCTGATACTTTGGTACTTTTACTTAAGTAAGATTTTGAATGCAGGATTTCTACTTGTAACAAAGAACTTTTGAAATGTAGTATTGCTACATTTACTTAAGTAACACATCTGAGTACTTCTTCCACCTCTGATCACATGTCATGTCATTTAACAAGCCATGTGTCCCAACCAAGCCCCCAGGAAGTGCGCCAGACTCTGAGGAAAGTATTCGTTGTGACCGTCGTCTGAACGGCGGTACTACACTTCCGTATCAGTCGCTGGGCCCGGAAACACTTTGTCCCATTGACTTACATTGGGAAAGAGACGTCTGTAACTCGTTGGATACTTGTTTTAAACTAAATAAACTACCCAGTATGAACACTTGTATAGCCCTTATTAAAAACATTCCGTCCTCAAGTTGTAAAATGTGCTAACAACGTTATTCTGAGAGTTATTTCCCTCTAACCCACGGGACCGCGCCGCCCGGCACGTTCATGTGACGTGTTCAGCACTACATGAGTTTTACCTTTACCCATGGATGCACAATAACAACGGATTATATGAATACTTTCGTGACGTTTCACTCTCTCAAAAGTTGGCCCATTTTGTCTTCATGCTCCAATGAGCAACTCTCATAGGAATGAACGAGGCCCCGCCTCCCACGCTGTATCCAGTTCTTATTATACATCCCTGGTCCCAACCCCCCCAATAATATGAGCTCACCTTTGAGTGCTACCCTCTCTGGCCAGGAGGGTGTGTTGGTGAGGGAGGGCGGCGCGCTGGAGGTTAGTGTGTGTTTCGTACAGGAAGGGCTCGCCCCCCACCTCCGCCTGCCTCTTCTTCAGCTGGCTGGAGGACGAGTACAACTCCTCCTCCGCTTTCTGGAGGACAGGGCATGTGAGTACATCAACTGCTGTGTGTGTGTGTGTGTGTGTGTGTGTGTGTGTGTGTGTGTGTGTGTGTGTGTGTGTGTGTGTGTGTGTGTGTGTGTGTGTGTGTGTGTGGTGTGTGTGTGTGTGTGTGTGTGTGTGTGTGTGTGTGTGTGTGTGTGTGTGTGTGTGTGCTCACCCCTGCTTGTTGTACATTGATGTAGACCAGCAGAGAGGCTAACTCCAAGTTTTCGCTGTAGCCGTTCTTCAGAGGGACGGAGCGGTACCCTGGAGAAACACACACTAATCAGATCTGACGGTACATCACTGGTGTAGAGCTCGACTGTCTGCCGGCCGTGTCACGGAGGAGGATGTCTTCACCCACATCATTGACCATGGCAACAGGCATCATGTATGATAAGTGTGGAAGGCTTATCTTTGACATGTTTTGTATCGGTATATGTCCCTCTGCGAGGGTGAGTGACAGAAACACAGATCATAGTTAGATGATGAGAACTGAAGCTGCTGTGCTCCCACCTGAGCGGATGCCTTTCACAGGAAATGTAGCCTGAGCCACGAAGTTGGGGTCTGAGAACATGTCCTCCTCGTTGACCACGAAGCGCAGGAAGGTGAGTTCAGGCTCGAACACCGTGAACACCGCTGAGTCAGCCGGGGACTTCCACACCGGGTTCAGACCGTTATCACCTGCAGAGGACAGGAGGACTGATCACACATCAGCTCATCTCAGTTCTTCCTCGCCCCTTGTTCTGTCCCCCCCCGCCTTTACTTACGGTAGACGAGGGTCTTGAACTTCTCGTCTGTGTGGCCACACAGCTCGATCTCCACGAAGGGACTGACGATGCTGCGTCCCGGCTTGGGAAGGTGTCTGGCAGCGATCACCTGCACACACACCGCCGTCAGAACTGCTCTCAGGACTGAGATATTATACTTCAGTCAAAGAAGCAATACTTAGTTGTGTAAGACCTGCATTCTAAATCTTACTATAGTAAATGTACAGAAGTATTGGCATCTAAATATATATAAGTACTAATAGTCTAACTTAAGTGCTAATAGTCTAACTTAAGTGCGATACTTGAGTAAATGTACTTTGTTACATTTCAACAACTGTTCAGGACTAACATGCCTAATGTCAGAATGCTGCTCGTCACCCAGGTTTGATTTTATTACAAATTAAGTTTATCAGCCCCTCTAATATCGTTGACACCGTTTTTCACTGGCCCTGCCTCATGGTGTATTTTGTGGGCAAGTTTATTTATATTGCCCATTTCACCAAAAGGCAAATCAAAGTGCCTCGAGACAGTTTTAAATATTGAGAGTGTTACGTACCCTAACAGCGATTTCGTACTTGACCTTCTTCTTCTCCTGGTTGGGGTCGTAGCTATCATAGCGCATGAACTCCGGCTGCAGCACGTACCCCGTCTGTCCGTTCATACTGAAGAGGGCGCTGTTCAGCTGAGTGTATTTATCTGGACACACACACACACACACACACACACACACACACACACACACACACACACACACACACACACACACACACACACACACACACACACACACACACACACACACACACACACACACACACACACACACATCATATGAACCACTGCTCGACCCCCGCTAAATAAAATGTTTTTAGATAGATCGATAGATACTTTATTCATCCAAAATTGGGAAATGATGTTACAGCAGCAGTGTGTTCAGGCATTACAATATTTAAAATGAAAAGGTGGAAAATAAGTATAAAATAAAAGAAATAAAAACAATAAACAGAAAGTATATAAATGTATCTACAGTAGAATGGACATGAACCTCAAATAATACTCAATATAAAATGTTCAAGATACGTTAGATATATAATGGCCACTATAACGTCATTGTGAAAGAACCATGGAGAATTGTAACAAACATGTATTCACATTTATTGCCAATTTCTTTTGTACATTTGGAAGGAAACCTGGATTGCTGCGGTGTTCCCTTTTTCAACAAATATATTCTGTCATGTGACTCTAGGAAAAAGGTGAAGGTCACACTGTCATTGCTGACTGGGACACATGAACAGCACACATCTTTATTGTTAGAGGTTACACCTGTGCTTGTAGTCAAAGTGTCTCAAATCAAACTACTAATGTAAAGTACAGGTACCTCAACATTTGACTTAAGTGCGATACTTGAGTAAATGTACTTTGTTACATTTCAACAACTGTTCAGTACTAACATGCCTAATGTCAGAATGCTGCTAGTCACCCAGGTTTGATTTTAGTGTATGGGTTTATCAGCAGATTAGTTTGTAAAAGGCTTCCAACATCCAGCCATTCGGTGCTCCTGCATTAACCTGAGCCCTGACCTGAGGCCACTGTATGGAGAGGCATACAGGTATAGTGCTTAACATCTGATTATGGCTGCATTCCATTTAGCTGCGTCAGTTCCAGGGTCCAGGGTTGCAGTCGAATTGTCAGTTTTGCTAAGAAAGTTGCCTTACTTAGGCAAATGACCTAGAACAGTGCTTCTCAAAGTGTGGTCCGTGATCGCCCTCTAGTGGCCCTCGAGTATATTGGTAACATTTCACATTTGAAATAAATAAATACATTTAAGTTTTCCGCACTCTCGCAGGAATATCTCCACAATGGAGCGCGCTAAAGTTTCACTTTCGATTGCATGATATAGCCCAGCACAACACCTTCATCAAACATGTTGCCACTTGTTTGTACCATTTTCAGGTGATTTGTAATCTGTTCTAGAAAAACGATGCGATTTTGGATATTTGTGGAGTTAGGTGGTCCGCGAGTGTTTTTTTATTGGTTAAAGGTGGGGTAGGTAAGTTTGAGAAACCGGCTCGAGATACACTTTTTGTTATATTCCATGGAATGCTCTTAACATCCCGATAGCAATGAATATCTGAAGTGCTTTGACAAAAAATCCATAAAAAAACGTCATCTGTAGAAGCCGTAATACTGTAAAAAGTACAACCAATCCGTTTACCTGCCTGTCAGCCTTCCATCGGGGCACAAACTTATCTCGTGCCCTCATTGGTCATGTGCGCGTTCGTGTGTGTTGGAGGAGGGGCTCTATGAGGAAGTGGCAGATTTTCTCCGGTTGTGTATTTTCAAATTCTAGCGATCTCGAGCCGGTTTCTCAAACTTACCTACCCCACCTTTAAGTGGTCCTTGGTATGAAAAAGTTTGAGAAACACTGACCTAGAAGTACCTGGAGTAACTGACAGCCTGTGCAACAGCATTCACACTATAGTTCTTCAAATCTTTATTAACTTCAGCATACTTTCAGCTGCAGAAACCATTCAAATATCAAAAATATTCAGCCTTTTTAGCACATGATGGGAACCTTTCAACTTTTTAAAAATATGTTATACTTTTTGAAATATTCAGCTCTTTTTTTAACATGTAACTCAATGGGAGGAACCTTCAAAAAGAAAAGATGGACTTTATTAATCCTCGTGGGGAAATTGTTTCTCTGCATTTGACCCATCCTAGTGAATGATATGGGCTCACACAGGTGTTATGAGTAGGTGCTCAGCACAGAAACAAACACTGACAAACACACCAGACTGTCTCAGCCTATTCTTTTCTGTCTGATGGAGACTTCATACTGACTTCAACAGGTTACACATATTTTATACATTATTGGTGACGTATGGTTTTAGTCGAAAAGTTTGCAGTTCAAATATTCTTCTGCTTTCCCAAGCCTTTTTACTTTATTTTCTCATCTTAATACAAATTCATTCACTACTACTTACATCTGATATTTAACTCCTTCAGCCTATTTTCAGCTACAGAACCCATTCAACTATTACATTATTCAGCTATCTCAGGACATCAAGGCTATACATGTTGTTGTTTATACTTTTTTAAACATTTTCTTTTAAATATTAAGCTTCTTCACTATTTTTCCTACTCTTCCAGTTTAACATTTCACTTTCAAGTTGCAATGCATTTGAGCTGTAACAATTTTGATTCAAATAATTTCACTGTTCTGCATTTCTCTGCTAAGTTCAGCAACACACTTACTTGGTCTCTGTAGCTAAAAGCAGCTACAAAGACCATTTAACTAATAACATTTTCAGCTAAATTCAGCCACAAATGTTCACAGTTTACAGCATTCGCACGCATTTTCTGCAGGAAATGCATTTTGCAGCATATGATTGTTCATATCTTTTACACTTTGAGATATTTAACTTAGTTTGGAGCTTGGTATAGAGGCCTTCTTCAGATTTGACTACTTTATTAAAAATGAGTTGTAACTGCGTTACCGAGAATTGTAACGGGTTGTATATTACCCAAATGTCATTAGTAATGCGTTACATTACTTTGTTACAGCAAAAAGTAATACATTACTGTAACTCCGTTACTTTTGTAACGTGTTACACCCAACACTGATGATGTCACAGCTAGAGTGGGGGACAGCTTGAAATTCGCCCAAACCCTACACTACTGAGCAGCGTTTCCGCCAGGGGGATGTCTTGTCGCCAAAAATATTAATAATTTGAGAGAAGATCGAGAGTTTTTATCGCTTGAAATGACGAAAAGGAAAAAGGACAAGGACATCCCTCTGTTGGAGGAGTCTGGTGGGATTCTTTTCGGAGTATCGAAGATCGTTTCCCCGACATCGGCGGTGTCTGCTACAGGACAACACGGAACGTGCGCGATTTGGACGCGATGAGCCGTGCTAGTGGAGCACGCGCGTGAGCTGCGAGCACCAGGGCCTCGCAGCGGCGAAACTGAGGCTCCGTGGTAAACTGTGGTATCATGAAGAGCCGCTTGGGAGCCGAAAGAGCCGGAGCTTTAAGAGAGCCGAGCCAAATGATCCGGCTCACTAACTTAAAAAGACAGTATCTATAAGGGTCAAGTCAAAATTCCCGCTCTCGGGGTGGACACCCTCTCATCCTCTCTGGCGGAAACACTGCTCCTGAGACATAATTATTCATGAAAAACGTAGGAAAACCTCTCCTAGGTTGAAAAATTAAAAATAATTAAGCAAAATAATTAAACAAAATGCCTCTTGAGGGCATGAAGTGACAAAAACTTTCAACATGTCTCCATTAAGGCCCATTGTGAATTCAGCCTGATCTTTCCTCACAGCAGCAGCCTTTAGTTAATCTGCCAAAAAGGACACATTATTGACCCGAAAGTACACGAAAAACAGACTCAGATGCTTGTCAGGGTCCTGAGACGCTTCACACGTTGAAACTTCACCGATATCTGCTACGGTTCTTCAACAAAACGTTCACATGTAAGAGGTTTATCTCTCATTCAGATCAATGGAAAGGCTCTCCTCTCACTGATTAATGCACATCACCATGGAAACCTTTGATCTCTGGGCTCAAGCAAAGGTAACGATAACATCGTTACCTCAAACACAAACACCTGTGTGATGATGTCATAACTCCAACTGACATGCTCAGAATGCCACTAGCTCTACGTCAAATCTGAACAGCTCTACTCTAAGATAATTAATCTTGTGTCTGTGCGCCTACGACTCCCCAGGTCAATGAGAGTACACGCATTGCTTCCTTACAGTGCAGACGCTTTTCTGCTTGCTCTTGCCTCTGCTTACTTTTTTATGCTGATTTTCCTATTTTTGTTTTCTTAAAACTTTAGTTATTCTTCGTAAATAGATGGAGGGTTTCAGCCATATTTCAACATTTGTACGACGACCTCAGTCTTACAGTAGCGTGGTCTAGCAACAGCTAAAGCCTGGTACTGCATGCTATTTAGCTTAAGCTAGTTGGCAGCAAAATGCCTCCTTCTCTCCAGATGACTTCCACAAACTTCTACAGAAGATGGCTGTGTTGGAAATGAAAATGCAACGGTTGGAAGTTAACGTGGAAGTGAATGGACTATGTCGTGGGAATGACACCACTTTACCAGTGTTGCAAAAGAATGGAAAAGGGCATGCTAACTCACAGCTAGTTAGCAGCTACAAGGATTCCAAGGAACAGGAGGGCTGTGTCCTGGGTAATAAATCTGTATGTTTATTTTCTCATTCGTTAGGTAAGATTTTTGTGTTTAAAGGTTTGTTTGTTTGTTTGTTTGTTTGTTTGTTTGTTTGTTTTATGGTTTAGTTACTCCTGTTTGGTAATAATTTGTTGGTAATTAAATTTACCAAACGGCATTCTCTGACTCAGTGTCCGTGTTCTTAGGAGTGGGAAGAGTGGGGAGAGTGCACATTTTGTGTTGCGCCTAAGTTCCCCTAGACCTGGGCGTAACACTGCACATTGGAACAGATGATGTTGTGAAACAAGAGTCAGAAGTGTTGAAAAAAGACTTTGAATGTCTGTTGGAAACTGTCAGCTCTCTCAATGCAGAGGTGTTCATCAGTGGGCCTCTACCGCCAGTCAGAAGAGGAGTGGAGAGATTCAGCAGACTGTTTGCACTGAACACCTGGCTTTCAACTGCCTGTACCGACCATTCTGTCCATTTTATTGACAATTTTAACTTTTTCTGGGACCGCAGACATCTTTTTAAGGCAGATGGAGTTTTGCCTGAACAAGTCAGGAGTAAAATAGTTTATCTCCAACATATTCAACTGCCTGCGTCATCAATCTGTTCCCTCTGCCAAGGACAAGCGGCAAGAGGAATCAAAACAGGAGAAAGACACAACACATCGCTCAGAAAGCCCTGAAGATCTATCACTGCACCCGCCTGAGGAATGTTCTGATTATGGGAGACCTATGACACACACGGAGGAGTCTCCACCGCCCTTCACCCCCCCTATCAACGCCTTTGAGGATACTCTTCCTTCACCCCCCAGCTCTCTCTACTCTCCGCTCACCCTTTCACCCTCGCCCACCCTCCTGGAGTTCGATGACCACATGAAGGCAATACACAGGGTTGGCAGCATGTCCTTTACCCCCGCCCCTGCAACAACGTCAACCACCTCCCCCCCTTCAAGAAAGCATCTGCTGTCTCCGAAGCCTGATAGGGATGTGTGTGTACAAAACGCTGCAAACTGATATCTGCTGGGTCCAGGCTCAAGGGCGTATGGCAATCTCAACTCTTTCCAGGACATGCCGGGGCCCTGCCTGCCAGTAGCTTTGCCGATATCTGTGATGATAGGTAATAGATTAAGAGCGGTGAATCAGCTTAGAAACAGGAAGCGCTCAAACATTTGTGTGAGTTTATATATATATATATAATGATATATACATTTTTTAAGCTTGTCTATTAAAAAAATGTATTGGTTGCTTTTGTGAACTTATAGATAGACAATAAAGTAAATGTTAAAAGTCTATTGCTATTTTTACCTTTTCTCAAATTATGTGTGTTTGTTCTGAAAATGTTTCGAAATGACATTTAATGTTTGCTTGTTTCTCACAATATTGTTGGCAGTAAAAGCTAAGTAATCCATACACGCAGAATTAAACTCTATTTCATGTGTGACTTTCCTTTTAGGGAACCCCACCAAGAGAGAGAGTACCTGCAGTCTGGATGTTGAGCGCCACCATGTGGCAGCCCCCGGCCCACAGGGGGTAGGGGTCGTAGTTGGAGGACTCCACCCTCTGGCCCTTTGGGTAGATGCGGCTCAGGGCCTTGCGGTTGTACTGCAGGAAGTCGTTGCCGCGGCTCTTCCCCGGCATCTTGTTCTCCACAAAGGAGCGGATCTCTTTGTAGCTGTAACTGTCTGTAGGAAGAAGAATGGAGCTGGTCACGCTTTCACTGCAGAGACGCATTCAGAGCATGATTCAATTGTTGCTTTTAATATTCTCTTTTATTGTAAATGATTGTCTCCTTACTGAATTTTAAAATACTTGTATTGTTTTTCTAAATCTCTTAATGGTCTTGGGCCTAGCTATTTATCAGATTTGCTTTGGCCCTATGAGCCCTCTGGAACCCTGAGGTCTTCTGGTGCCTTTTATTCCTACCCAAAGTGAAAACTAAGACCCATGGTTGTAATGTTCTTATTGGTTATAAATAAGACATCTTCTTGTATCTTTAGACTAGCTTTACTAGCCAACTTTATTAGCCAACATGCAGTCACATCACATCTTGTTCTGCTAACATCTATGTCCATAGATGTTATACTGCCGCCTAGTGGTAACATATATGCATTGTAACTAAAGCATAAACACCTATCATTACAATGGTGAGGAGTCTTTTTATTATCACGCCCCCCAGCCCCCCACAGGACCTGATCGGGCTCATACATGAGAGCAAACTCAAGACCCACCTTTTACATTTGGCTTTTGACAACATTTTATTTGATTAAATGTTATATTTTTGTATTATATTTGATTATTGTTGGTTTATTTATTTATATTATTCCTATTTTATTCAGTCCTGCGTTGGTATGACTTATTCTTTTAACTTCTTAATCAAAGAGATGTGTTACTCTGGTTATAACATCAGAAGGGGGAGATTGTTTTTATTTTTTGTAAATTGTCTATGTCTTTAGTTTGTGAAGCACTTTGTGAAAGAAAAGGACTCTATCATTGAAGTTTGATTTGATCATACATTCTCTGATGTAACACCTACACATTATTGCAAAACCCAATTCACAAAGTTAAAAAACATTCTGAATGTTTCCTCATTTCATTGAAAGCTTCGAACAGATACAACTATACTAATGCTGCGGTTGTATCAACGGACTTGTTCAAATATCTAGTACATATTATCGAACAACAACTCCAGAATGGAAGAGTCACTCGGTAAAGATCGCTCTGAAGGTGCAGGTTAGGTAGGATAACTCTGTGGGTTTCCAAATTAAGATTTGTGTAACACAGGAAGCTGTCTTCTTCAGAGCTTTCTGTGTGGTCACATCCTGTTTGCTGAAGAACGTTGAGTTGTGGTCAAAGAACAGTAGAGTTTCATCCTCAGTGAATATGGTGACGGGGGCTCATGTCCACGCACAGTTCTGCAACTTCACTACGTTTTTATTTTAAATAGCTGTGTTCTTGTTCTCTTTTCTTCTTCTTCAAACTGAAGCACGGATGGCTTATGATAGAAATACACACATCAATATTGAAGAAGGAAGCGTCATGGCGATTGGTTAAAATGCAGAAGACTTTGTAAATGTCAAGCTATAAAGAAACCACATCACAGTAGCATGGCTGCGCATCACCACCGCTAAGCTAAAGACGGCTAATGTTTAGATGACATTTAGTCATTTGTTAGCAACCACTGTCAATCACCAGTGACTTATTTAGACCTTTTTTCAGGCATCGAACCAAAAAAGAATCAAAAAGAAAATTGACTTCTAGACAAGGGAACCAGAAGTGCTAGAATGCTAACTTATTCCAGGTTCTAGGACTCATCCCTGCACCACTCTTTTGGCATATACTGTCTTGCCAAGATTCACAATGTATAGCCCTGGGCAAACAGGTTGTTTAACAAACAGATGCAGAGATGTGTCTTATTGTCCTCCCTTATGCTTCCTGTCATTGCTTTAAGGAATCCTACCGCCCACAAGTTGTATAGGCCAATATTAAGAATATTCTATTATATGCCAACAAAAGGCACTCAAACTATGATTGGGCTATCGCGATTTCGATTTAAAATCGATTAATCGTTCAGCCCTAACACACACACACACACACACACACACACACACACACACACACACACACACACACACACACACACACACACACACACACACACACACACACACACACACACACACACACACACACACACACACACTCTGTATGAGAGAGGTTGCAGGTTGTTGTGTTTAATATTCATGAGAATATTTGTCATTGTTAAAACGATAATAAACATTTGCATACAGCATATTTGTCCACTTATAAAAGAGTATTAAAACTTGAAAAATATTCCTCTAAGGTGCATTTAGAACAGATAAAAAATGTGCGATTAATTTGCGATTAATCGCGATTAACTATGGACAATCATGCGATTAATCGCGATTAAATATTTTTAATCGACTGACAGCCCTAATTCTTATATATATAAGTTGTGAAGAGAACTGAAGAATACTTCCCTGTTTTCAGAGCATGCAGCCCAACGAGGTATGTTGTTGTGCTTGTATTACTTTTATGTTTATTACCTTGCTAGTCATCTCACATGCTGTGCATGTGAGATGACTAGCAACGAGAGTGTGGGCAGTAAATCCTGGAGCTTTTTCAGAATGTTGGATGTCATGGCACTGGGGAAGCAGTGTGTTGATGCATTCAAAAAACGAACATTCCTGGCTCTGGAATCGCCGATAATCAAGGTTGAGGGGGAGAAGAGCGGCCGTGGGAGTGTAGACGGGGCTCCGCCAGAACCGAACAGGTCACAATCAATATCCACAGCGTGAGCAGCTCTTACCGGCTGAGGCTGGGTGGTCACAGCCGGGTCTGCTGCGGCGAGGATGTGGGGTTTGTTCCTTGAAGAATGAGACCTTCAGAGCGTCTCCTGGTCCCGGCCTCCTTCAGTAACCCGCGTGCGAAAGGAGGACAAAGGCTTCGGCGCTGAAAGGGGTCCCCTGCTTTGTTTTCCTGGCTGGCGAATCCTCCGGGCCAGAGATGGAGGATGAGATGGAGGGGAGACGGCAACACGAAAAGGAGATGCTTCCAGGTGTGGCGAGACCACAGCGGCATCCGACGGATGAGTAGGAGTGTAACAGAGGTGATCTCTGGGCCCATAGATCGCGGCCTCCGTTACGGGTAATATAGCACTAAAAACATTACACAGGAAGCATGGCAATATATGTAATGTATGTAAGTTTGTCTGTCTCTGTTTCCTTGTTTCATGTTAAAAGTGTTCCCCTTTCCCCATGTCTGTGGCTGTTGATTGTGTGCACCTGGTGCCCTGTGTTGTCTCCTCCCCCCCACCTGTATCGAATTGCTGATTAGTGTGTGTATTTAGGGTCTGTTGCCCTGTCTGGTTGAGGCTGGTAGTGTGGGTGAGATCCTGGTGGCTGCAGGCTGGGCCCACGTGAGCAGCAGCAGCAGGATTGAGGCTGTGTGTATTGTGTTCATGCTGTAATAAATGCCCACACCGGGTTATATTTGGGACGTGCTGCCTCTGCCTCCTTGCTTGGTCTGGGCCGCTCAATTGTCAGCTTCACAATTGGTGTCAGAAGTGGGATTCGACCAAGTGAGGAGGTGAGAGTGATGGAGGAACTGAGGGAGATGATGAGGTCACTCCTGCAGCTTCAGGCAGCCGATGAGCAGCAGTTCGCACGGGAAGAGGAACGGAGACTCCGGAGGCAGGACGGCAGATTGGCTGGAGGCTCGACGGGCGCTGGCTCTGCCGCTGAGGCATCAGAGATCCTGGCGGAGAACCAGAGATTGGTGCAAGAGCAGAAAGAGGAGCAGCTCTGGTTACAGAGGGAAGGAGAGAGGAAGTTAGAAGCGTTGAGAACGGTTGGAAAGATGGCGGTGCACACTCAGATGAATAGCAAGCCAAGGAAACCTGAGGAAAGGAGTCGCAGCTTTTGATAATTGCTAAAACTCCGGAGTTCGTCCGGGAGGTGATGGGTTCCAGCGCCGGTGCGGGCAGCGGGTAGTTCCACATTTACCGGCACCTCCGACGCAGGAAGAAGCGGGAAAAACTGAAGCGCAAAATGCGGATGGCAAAGATAGCCGAGAAGGTCCTTCAGGAGAGAGAGCGCTTCAGACAGCAGAACCAGCAGGAGCGCATGGAGAGGAAGAAAGGGAAGCTTCTTTTCGACTTCACGGCCCCCCCTGAGGAAGCCAAGATTCCTAAGACATTGTATTTCCTGGGGAGAGGGGTAAGGAAATGTAACAGAGGTGATCTCTGGGCCCATAGATCTCGGCCTCCGTTACGGGTAATATAGCACTAAAAACATTGCACAGGAAGCATGGGAATATATGTAATTTATGTAACTAGTTTGTCTGTCTCTGTTTCCTGGTTTCATGTTAAAAGTGTTCCCCTTTCCCCATGTCTGTGGCTGTTGATTGTGTGCACCTGGTGCCCTGTGTTGTCTCCTCCCCCCCACCTGTGTCGAATTGCTGATTAGTGTGTGTATTTAGGGTCTGTTGCCCTGTCTGTTTTGTGTGTGAGATCCTGGTGGCTGCAGGCTGGGCCCACGTGAACAGCAGCAGCAGGATTGAGGCTGTGTGTATTGTGTTCATGCTGCCTCTGCCTCCTTGCTTGGTCTGGGCCGCTCAATTGTCAGCTTCACAAGGAGCCTCATCAGGAAGAACTGCAAAACGGTTCGATGTCTCCAGACGAGGCCATGGTGTCACTGCAGCAGAGCAGTTCCTTCCGCCACAAACTACCTCGGACCAGGATGGCTGCACCGCACAGTGGGACCGATTTGGTGTGGAAGTAAGAGTTGGGGCCTTGGGTCTGGCTCCCGTTCCCGTTCGAGCCCAGTCAGTACCTGGGTGCGCAGGGGCCACCGCCGGAGGAATGACATTGCACGGCTCCATGGCTCCAACAGTAGTAGCGACACCTGATTCGGTCACGTTGGATAGTCTATCCTCCACAGCTACCGGGCTCTCCGTCTTTGGATCAGGAACAGCACCAGCATTGGTTGTTGACAGCCATGGAAGGGTATCCGCACCAGCATTGGTTGTTGACAGCCATGGAAGGGTATCCGCACCAGCATTGGTTGTTGACTTAATTTTTCCGTTTTCCCGGACTTCTTTCTCCAGCCTGTGAATGTTACCCTCCAGTCGTGAGTACGCAATATGACAGTTCTCACACACAGCCATGCTTGTAACTGCGAGCGTCTTTACTACATCTATTTTTAAGACTTAAAACAAATGCTCCACAGAGATGGTGAGCACATTAATAGGCTTTCCCACCATTCCATAATCAAAAGATGGCGACACGAGTGAATGCTGCGAACGCAGATCTCCTAGAAATTAAGGATGCTTTTTCCAGTATTACCAAGGATATAAGTGACTTAAATAAGACCCGAAAGGATGACAGCATAACAATTAAAAAACTGCTGGAAACGATCGGAAGCATGGAGAGGATAATGAACGAAAAAGACGAGAAGATTGTCACGCTGGAGAGAAGGATCGAGGAGCTTGAACAACACACCCGAAAAGAGGATGTTATCGTGACCGGATTAAAAATCATAAAACCATATTCCCAGGTAGTGAAAGGCGATTCTGCGCCTTCTACAGAGCATGATTCGGTCGAAACACAGGTGCTCGAGGCACATAACGATCGTGGCGTGTACCTGAAGTCTGAGGAGATTGAGATCTGCCACTCACTTGGGAAGCCGTCGGAAAGTGGATTCCATGGCAGGGGCGGACTGGGGGGAAAAAGTGGCCCGGGGATTAATTGACAGACAGGCCCACTTAATGCGCGGCATGTATCGGCCGGCCAGCGACGAAAGTATGTTACTTAACAAAAAACCCTATGCATTTTGTGTTATTTTGGACAATTATTCATATAGTAATCACATTACCTGAGCCCTTGAGTTGCCTAGAGCAAAAATAGTTACGGCATATATTTAGTGATTTTAATATTAACAGATCATTGATGCAATAACATTTTGACCCAATTTGCCTGACTTGACACATGGAATAAAACATGGGCGACGTACGAAGCATCCTCAATGTGGGTGAGACCATTTAACAGGGGGTGTGGGCAGGTGATGGACCTCACCTCCTCTAGGGGGGTCCGGGGGCAAGCTCCCCCGGGAAGATTTTTTTTTAAATGTCGAAGTTAAATGCATCAATCTGGTCCATTTTGAGAGCAAAATTAGGGACTAAATCTATGGCAGTCAGTAGGGGCTTGGACTGTGAGCCGTAGGGTCGCCGGTTCAAGTCCCGGACCAGACCTATTTGGAGTGTGGACTTCTACTTGGAGAGGTCCCAGTTCACCTCCTGCCCTGCCGTGGTGCCCTTGAGCAAGAAACCAGACAAGGCTGTACCTTTAGTAATGAATATTACATGTTGTGAGGAAATCTTTCCACCAATAATTCCAATAAGTAATCCAAAATGTATTCACTTCAGGTTTACGAAAGTAACTGTAATCAGATTACTCGTTTTTCAAATGTAACACGAGCTGAATACAGTTACTTGATTTTTGTATTCTGATTACGTAACGCCGTTACATGTATTCCGTTACAACCCAACCCTGGCCACACCCCACTGGGCTGGGCTGGGCCGGAACACTTACAAATGTGGGCCAGTAGGATTTAGGTAAGCAAACAACAACAAAAAAGGGAGTGGCCGGAACACTTACACATGTGGGCCGGTAGGATTTAGGCAAAAAAAAAAGATTTTTTTTTTTTTTGTTGGCCCTCCGGCCCACACACAGCACCGGCCCACCGGGGAAACTCCCGGTATTCCCGATGGCCAGTCCGCCCCTGTTCCAAGGTGATCACAACACTTGTGAGCAGAAAGACAAAAGCTCGTATCATGATAAACGCCAAGAAACTGAAAGGGACCGGAATCTACATTAACGAGCACCTCACGAAAAGGAACGCGGATATCGCAAGAACTGCGAGAGACCTGAGGAAGAGGAACAACATCGAGGCTACCTGGACCAGGGACTGTCAAATATTCATCAAAACAAACGAAGGAAAAGTATCGATTGTGAAGGACAGTGAGGACTTCTATCTATATTTTAATGAACTCTGAGGATAAGAATATTACTCCCGCTAAAGTATTGACAAATAATGCAATTACATCTATGCGCTATTTTCCCTCACTTCATTCATTAAGCGTGAGTCAAAAGTTCCATCGGCCACTCGATAATAATCCGTTATATTCAGTTTTGTATTTTGTCCTGTGAGTTAAAATCAATCCTCTGTATTGTATGATCAGTCATGAACTTACCTCCGTGTGCACCATGGACTCAAATCACCCGTCCGTGACCACCGTGACCGGAGTGAACTCTAAGGATCTACATCTCTAAGACAGAACTGCTTCGACTCCCACCTTGACCCAGACTCTACTTTCTTCAGGAATCTTACCAACAACTGCTGCTACTACAGCGAAACACTTTTGAACTTAGAACTTAAAGCTATTCATGGTTTTTCATTAATACACTTTAATGCCCGTAGCCTTAATGCAAATAGTGACAAAATCAAACTATATCTTCAACTCATAAATAGATCTTTTGACATCATTGCAGAGACCTGGCAAACTGACTCAAACACTGTTGACCATTCTTTAACCGATTATGTGGTTTTCATATGAATCGCAAACTCCAGAGAGGTGGTTTCACTGTTTGTTAAAAACACACTTTCTGCGACTGGTAGAAAGTCTTTCTCTCTGCTGCAACAACCTCCTTGAATCTGTCACCGTAGACATTGAGCTGAATTAAAGAATAGAATTAAAGACCTTTATGTGTGTGGAGATTTCAACGTTACTTTATTAAAATACAACTCGCTCCAACAGGCGAGACACTTGATGGATATGTGTTCTTCTCTCGGGCTTCTCCCTCTAATAACCAAACCAACCAGGTTAACTAGCACTACTGAAACCTTATTGATAACATTTTCACTAACGTCCTTAAACGGAACGTCATAGTGGGGCCCTCATCACTGATGTCAGTGATCACCTGCCAATATTCACAATTTGCGGAAAAGAACCTGTAAATAACAAAGAACAAAAGACATACATAACTAAGCGGACATTAAATGACAGTTCTCTAAATAAATTAAATATTAACTTAAAAAATGAAAAATGGCAAGAAGTATTTGAGATTCAAGGTGTAAACAAATCCTATAATGAGTTTGTAAGGATTTTCATGTAAAACATGAACGAATGTTGTCCATATTAAAATGAAGATTGGCAACAGGAATAATAATGACTCAAACCCTGGTTCACTCGTGGACTGAAAAACGCTTGCTGTAAGAAAAACAGGGCATTTTTTAAAAGTAAAAGCACTGAAGATGAAAGTCGTTATAAATTGTATAAAAACAAATTGGCTACAATCCTTAGAAACTGTGAAAAACGATACTTCTCTGAAACATTAGAAAATGCCATAGGAGATATGAAAACCACTTGGAAGCTAACACATAATAATTAAGAAGAAAATAACTGACAACAGAAACGAATTCAAGACATTTCAAACCGAATGAAAAACCCCAACGGATGTTGCAAATAGCTTTAATGAGTTGCTTACTGAAAGTGGCCCCTGAGGGACACCAGCCCAGCTGCATCTAAAGAGGATGACTTTCTGAAGAGCTGCAGCCAACAGAGTGTGTTCCTGAACCCAATTACAGAAAATGAACTGCTTGATATTGTTAATACTCAACACAGTAAAGCGTCCAAAGATTATTTAGGACTTAGTCTGAATATTGTTAAACAAGTCGCACCAAACATTGTAGCCCCCCTAGTAAATATATGCAATAAATCGTTCCAACAAGGTATTTTTCCCAATGAAATGAAAATCTCGAAGGTCATTCCGGTTTTCAAATCTGGTGATAAATCTAGTTTTAATAATTATAGACCCATTTCTTTACGACCACAATTCTCAAAGATCCTGGAAAAAGTCTTTAACAACCGTCTGGAGTCCTTCCTCAGCACAGTTAATATACTATGCCCCAGCCAATATGGATTTCAGAAGAAGCACTCTACTTCTTCAGCAGTAATTGAACTGGTTGAAGAAATTACCAACAATATTGAGGAAAAAATGATGACAGCTGGTATATTCATGGACCTTAAAAAGGCTGAGCCATCCTAATAATAATAATAATAATATATTTGATTTATAAGCGCACTTTTCATTTGCGTAAACAAAACTCAAAGTGCTAACAAAACTCAAAGTGCTAATCCTACTGCACACATTAGAACTTTATGGAACAAAGGGGTCGAGCCAAAGAATGGGTCAAGAGTTATCTGATAAATAGGCTACAATATGTGGACATAGACGAGGCCAAATCAAACAATCTTCCTATAACATGTGGAGTCCCTCAAGGATCAATGTTAGGTCAAAACTGTTCCTGATTTATATTAATGACATTATCAACACCTCAGACATGTTAAAAATCATGCTGTTTGCCGATGATACCACCATTCTCTGCTCCCATGTGATCTTGTTAAAATTGTTACTGCAGAATTAGAAATACTATGTAACTGGTTTGCAGTTAATAAATTATCCCTTAATGTGGCCAAAACAAATGACATGTTGTTCAAAAGAAAGTCTGAGAGTAGAAATGACTGCATTATACGGATTTGCAATACTGAGATAGAGAAAGTTAGTGCATGTACTATTAGGACTCATTGTTGATGAAAAACTCAACTGGAAGCACCATATAAATGATGTACAAACTAAACTGTCGAACACAACAGGTATTTTGTATCGTACTGAGAACATTCTCCAGGGAAAAATACTCAGAACTCTTTATAACAGAGAATTTCTCCCTTATCTTTATTACTGCTCCGAAATACAGTATGGGGAAACACGTACGCAACAAATCTACAAAAAATAATAACATCTAAAAAAAAAGTATTACGAATAGTCTGTGGTGTTGGTAAATATGAACACACAACTCCCGTATTTAAAAAACTCAATCTATTCAAATGTGTTACTAAAGTAAAAACTATTATATTTGCAGATTACTCCAGCTAACAAGTATTTGATATTCCCAGTATTACTTATATATGCATTTACTTTTTTCTTGCCCTAATTTTTTATTTATTTTTTTCCTTCAGTTTTCATTAGTTTTCTTTATTTCTTCGTACTCCTTCATTTCTATACGTTTTTGATGAAATAAAAGCCATTATGATATTGATGCTACTGATGACGCACGGGAGCTACTCCCCATCAGCTGCTTCAGCCCTCTGCTAATGTTGTTCATGTGTGTATGAATTATACGTTACCATACGTAGTAACAACGGTTCCTGTGGAGCATCGAGCTCAGGGGTCAGAGGCTCGGGACATTGGAATGTAACTACATGTACACGTGTGTCTAAACTAGGAACACGGTTTCTACTAAGTTAGGAGGTGGCATAGAGTTTTGAAAGATAAGACCAAGTGTTGCTCTAAAACAAATAACAACATCTATTAATAATCATAACGATAGAACGCTACAATGCTTCATATCTAAAGTTACAACGAGCTTTAGGTTTCAACTGTTTGCTCTGGAGCACATTCTGTGACCCAGCTGGGGCCCGCTCACACCGTCATGGTCAGTGTGTGTGTGTGTGTGTGTGTGTGTGTGTGTGTGTGTGTGTGTGTGTGTGTGTGTGTGTGTGTGTGTGTGTGTGTGTGTCTGTGTGTGTGTGTGTGTGTGTGTGGCTGTCTGTGTGTGTGTGTGTGTGTGTGTGTCTGTGTGTGTTCAGTGTGTGTGTGTGTGTGTGTGTCTGTGTGTGTTCAGTGTGTGTGTGTCTGTGTGTGTTCAGTGTGTGTCTGTGTGTGTGTTCAGTGTGTGTCTGTCTGTGTGTGTTCAGTGTGTGTCTGTCTGTGTGTGTTCAGTGTGTGTCTGTCTGTGTGTGTTCAGTGTGTGTTCAGTGTGTGTCTGTCTGTGTGTGTTCAGTGTGTGTGTGTGTCTGTGTGTGTTCAGTGTGTGTTCAGTGTGTGTCTGTCTGTGTGTGTTCAGTGTGTGTCTGTCTGTGTGTGTTCAGTATGTGTTCAGTGTGTGTCTGTCTGTGTCCAGTGTGTGTCTGTCTGTGTGTGTTCAGTGTGTGTTCAGTGTGTGTTCAGTGTGTGTGTGTGTGTGTGTGTGTGTGTGTGTGTCTGTGTGTGTGTTCAGTGTGTGTGTGTCTGTCTGTGTGTGTTCAGTGTGTGTCTGTCTGTGTGTGTTCAGTGTGTGTCTGTCTGTGTGTGTTCAGTGTGTGTCTGTAGTGTGTGTCTGTCTGTGTGTTTCTCTGTGTGTATTTCTATGTGTGTGTTTCTCTGTGTGTGTTCAGTGTGTGTGTGTGTGTGTATGTATGTGTGTGTTTCTCTGTGTGTGTTCAGAGTGTGTTTCTCTGTGTGTGTTCAGTGTGTGTTTCTTTGTGTGTTTCTCTGTGTGTGTTCAGTGTGTGTCTGTTTGTGTGTTTCTCTGTGTGTGTGTGTGTGTGTGTGTGTGTGTGTGTGTGTGTGTGTGTGTGTGTGTGTGTGTGTGTGTGTGTGTGTGTGTGTGTGTGTGTCTCTGTGTGTGTTTCTCTGTGTGTGTGTCTCTGTGTGTTCAGAGTGTGTTTCTTTGTGTGTTTCTCTGTGTGTGTTCAGAGTGTGTTTATTTGTGTGTTTCTCTTTGTGTGTTCAGTGTGTGTCTGTTTGTGTGTTTCTCTGTGTGTGTTCCGAGTGTGTTTCTCTGTGTGTTCAGAGTGTGTTTCTTTGTGTGTGTTCAGTGTGTGTTCAGTGTGTGTGTGTCTGTCTGTGTGTGTTCAGAGTGTGTTTCTCTGTGTGTGTTCAGTGTGTGTCTGTGTGTTTCTCTGTGTGTGTCTGTGTGTTTCTCTGTGTGTGTTTCTCAGTGTGTGTTCAGTGTGTGTTCAGTGTGTGTCTGTCTGTGTGTTTCTCTGTGTGTGTTCAGTGTGTGTCTGTCTGTGTGTTTCTCTGTGTGTGTTCAGTGTGTGTCTGTCTGTGTGTGTTCAGTGTGTGTTTCTCTGTGTGTTTACCAAAGCGGTCCTTCTCCTTGCTGCGTGGCTGACAGTAGACCACCATGTCTGACATCTCCATGGCGACCTCCGCCTTCTTCTCTACTTCCTCCTGCTGTCTGATCTGAGATTGGACAAACAAATGGACATGTCCTGTTGGCACAGTGGGGCTGACAGACATCAGTCTGTGGGTACACGGGATGTAGTATATCTCAATCATATCTGTCTGGAGATGTGGTATGATGCTCCACCCTCTCTGCGAGCTGTTATATAATAACATGTTCTTGTACTCTGAGATCCTCACCTCCTGCTCCCTGTTGTACTGCTTGCTCATCTCTCTCTGCGTGATGTCCCAGGCCACCTGGTACCACTCGAACAGCTCCTCCAGAGAGCTAGCTGACAGGTCGAACTGCAAGCTGTCCTGGTCCACGTCCTGCAGCGTCAGCACGTTGGACTTCCCGTTCTTACCGCTCCTCACTGGAGACAAGGGGGCTCAGTGAGGGAGGGCAGAAGCATCGCTCCCACACTGAAACACTGAGATGTTGACTTGTGTATCATTAGGTCATTAGGTTAGTTTAAATAATATTACGTTTCAATAAAAAAATATTAGGTTAAATGTAATATTATTGCTTTTAACTAACCTAATACAGTTATGTGAAATCTGTTGACATATTACATTTAAAGTAAATGTTTCTATTTTTCAGTGTGCATATTTTAATAGATAATGCATATTCAAATCCCATTGTTAAAATGTGTAAGATCTTGTACTTGAGTAAAAGTAGAAGTACCAGAGTGTAGGAATACTCTGTTACAAGTAAAAGTCCTGCATTCAAAATGTTACTCAACTGAAAGTAGAAAAGTATTAGCTGTATATATATATATCAGTGGTGAACCGTCAGGACCTTCAAGGTATTCAGAGAATACCCTGGAACACTCAGATAAAACAAACAAAACATCGATTTGATTATATAAATAAAATGTATATAAAATGAATAAATGAGAATTGTATCTGTGTTGGTGATCTGTAATATTACAGTGTTACGTTGATTTGTGTGTCCTTCTCGGACCATGCACTACGCATTTCAGTGGTTTTGTGTTAGAAAAGAAAGCAACCAATCAGCTCTCGTTCTGGGTCTCTGGGTAGAATATCCTTCAACAAGGTATTCTACATCCTTGATCGGATGCCCTGGCCGTTGCACTGAATGAGAGCGTACGTTTGGACTGACAGTTTGATCAACCAATCATTGATTTGTAGCCAATGGGCGTATTCTTTCAGAGTTCCCCTCGGTTCCAGGGTGTTCTAGAAGGCCCGCTAGTTAACTGGCTCGAGACAGAGGATCTAGAATGCGACGAAGCAATTCATGCCGTTTTATTGTTTTTATCGTTGAAATGACAAGTGCAACAGGTGAAGATGAAGTTGTTGCGGAATTGTTGTGAGTTCCCTTTTCAAGACGACAATTCAGTGAAAAGACGGATATTATAACGCCGGGGGGGCGGCGGCAGGGGGTGTGTGTCTACAGAAGGTCCAGTTGTGATAGACACGGTTCACCACTGATATATATATATATAATATATATATACTTAAAGTACCAAAAGTAAAAGTAGTCATTGTGCAGATTGGTCCATTTCAGAATAATATATATATGTTTTATAATGATTGATCATGAAAGTGTTCTCAAAGCTGGTGAAGGTGCAGCTAGTCTGAAGTACTTTGTAGGCTGCAGGGTAGCTGGTGGATTTACTCCAGGTGGAACTAAAGTCTGATTCAACACTTGATTATATTTCACATCATTCATCCACATCTGTACAGTAACTAAAGGTATTAAATACATGTAGTGGAGTAAAAGTACACAATTTACCTGAAAAGTCTCTGAAATGGTTAATTAGTACAGTACTTTGGTAAACGTACTTAGTTACTTTACACCACTGGATTTAGTTGACTTGTTAAAACCACAAGGAAGCCACATTAGTGATTGCAGCACATGCAGCACTCCAAATGCAAAGTGCTAATTCAAAATGGGGAGGAAAAAGTACCAATTTCTATTGGCTGAGCGAATTGCAAACCACGCCCCGTAAAAATGTTAAACAGTTTTGTGAAGCCGCCATTGTATTTGCTGGCATTAGCATTATTAGCATTAGCCCCGCGCACCAACGGAGAGAAGATAACTTATGGAAATACAAAAGAAAACATGGAAGCGGTGGAGATGAGGAGGTGTCGGCGTTCTGGCGATTTACTCGGGGACTTCGGGTGGCAGTATACGCCGTGAAGAAGTGACCTCAGCGGCTTCATTTGCGTAATCTTCCCTCAGGGAACTTATTCCGGTGTGAACACGATCTGTACTTAGTGCCATAGGGGCACTTAGTACAGCAAAGTACTTCGTGTGAAAGCGGCTCGAACTGCAATATGGGGATCAAATCTTCACAACTTGTTGATGTAAAACATCTGTAAGTACCCCTTCTAAAAAAACTGAAATTGTTTTGGGAGACTTAGCCGACACATGCAGCGGCGTCACAGTGAGGTGTTTCTGTTTCCTTCAGGAAAGCTAAAGTGATGAAAGGATGTATTAAAGTAGTGACACAAGAATGTATAAGTGTAACAAACTGGCGGTAATGCAGATATGATATTTATATAGCATTTTAATCATAGTTTTACCGGTTAATTGACTAGTCTTTGGTGGGAAACAGTGCGTCACCAGCTAGATGATATGGACGTATGCCTGGTGTGTAACCACCTGTAGCTAAACTGGGATTTGTGTATTGAGATGAATATCATCATTCAATGTGTTTAGCGGGTTAATTCAAAGTGGACTTTTATTTTAATTAATTAATAAAGCAATGTGCCTGCAATAGGCAGTGAGGATACATTTTCCAACTTTATTTAATTTTTAGAAGGACATAAAGACTTGTTTGACAAATAAAATGGTAAGATGTATACATGAGTTTAGTTTAATTTACACCAGGTGCAGTAACATTTGTTTTATTTGTCAGTTAGTTGGTTTGCTTATTGTATATTGTTTGTTTGTTTTTTGTCTTTTTATTTTGTTGGTTTGTAAACCTTGCAAAGCTCTGTGTATGTACTAGGAACAGCACCAGTGTAGTGTAGCGAGGATAGTGAGAACATATGCTTGTACCCACGGGAGTGTGTGAATGTAAAGCATGCACGAGACACTCCATAACTCACAGTGTTGGACGTTGCACTTGGAGATGTCCACCACTCCCTTACACAGTTCCCCCAGTGGGTTGTCTTCCATGTCCTGTTTTAATCCATGTCACAAACACACACAGATTATTTTCAGTGTGCAGATAGACCTGGGTTTAAACTGTGAGCTGAACTCTACTCTCACCTGTTCTCTGGTGTCAGGTCTGCTGTTGTTGGATACTTCCTCTACATAGTTAGATGGAAAGTACTGCTGCAGCCTTCTACCTAAATCGCCTTTCCACCTGCAGGGAGTGAAATAAGGAGGAAGTGCAAATGAAAATGCATTACACAGGGGTATAAAGTTAATTCCTAAAATGTGGCAAAACTCATAACTGACACTAAAAAAACTGAAACATTTACTTTAATTAGAATAATAATGTATTACGTTAACACATTTCACATAACTGTATTAGGTTAGTTCAGGGGTCTGCAACCCGCGGCTCCAGGGTCTGCAACCCGCGGCTCCGGAGCCGCATGCGGCTCTTTAATACCCCTTTCACACCAACGAGTTTTCAGCTGGAGCCTGAAAAGTGCCAGTTTTTCCTGTTCACACCGCAGCGGCTCTTAGCTCCGGAATCCGGTTCACTTCAAGCTCCAAAGAATGGTCGGTCTAGAGCAGTGGTTCTCAAAGTGGGGGGCGCAGAGGCATGCCAGGGGGGGCGCGAGAGACCAGGAGGAAAAATGGTTATAACATTTTTTTTTTTTTAAAGATTAAAAAAAAAAATTCATATTTTCAAAAATTATTGATTAGTAAATAATATGATACAGTACAGTACTATTACGTCTGTGTGTGTGGAACGAGCCATTTTGTGTGCGCGAGAGAGAGAGAGAGAGAGAGAGAGAGAGAGAGAGAGAGAGAGAGAGAGAGAGAGAGAGAGACCGCGCACCGGTACCGGAGATCATTGTTGTTAGCTTCTGGTGCTAGCGAGCTACGCTAACGGATATAAGGAGTTTTTTCAACAACAAAGTGGAGGAGAGTCCTCTCCTGTCAGACTGAGAGACTCAGTGAACTAAAGGACTCTCAGTGTGATCTCAGTGGGTCTCAAACGTTTTGGTCACCATTAATGTAAACAATTATTTCCGAGGCACACATTTATATGATCATTATAGTTATAAAAAAATAAGAGAATAAATGAAAAACAGCTATGAAATACTATATGACAGTAAAACAAGAATAAAGTTTAAAAGGGTGATTTGTAAAATATCCATAAAGAAAAAGTAAATATGTTTACAGTTCTATTTCAAATGGGTGTTGAGAGATGTATCCATTGATCTCCTAATGTTGCTCTCAAAGTGCACCAGATTGATGCTTTCAACTTCAATATTTAAAAATAAATCTTCCCGGGGGAGCATGCCCCTGGACCCCCCTATGTGGGGTCCACACACCACCTATAAAAAATAGCACTTTACTCCTGCTTACACCTATATGCTGTGAGCTGATTATCTAGCCTTCATTGTAACAGTCACACTGTGTATTTGCGTGGGGAGTGTTGCAGTAGAACATTCCTCTGTAGCGCCCGGTACATTAATGGGAAACCCTAAAAGTTTGAGCACCCTCTATGAAACGTCAAGCTACCACACAGCAACCCCAAAAGAAATCTCTGGCGCCGCCACTGAGCCTGACTTGTGTTGGGGGGGCCAGACCTTTTTTTTTATCCAAAGGGGGGGCCTGACAGAAAAAGTTTGAGAACCACTGGTCTAGAGGCAAGAGCTTTGGAGCTAAGAGGTGGCGTCGCTTACGTCTCTCTTACGTCGAGGCGTGCAGGAAACTAAACCCACCTCCCCTGAACACGGGTCGACTGTCATGCCTGCCTACAAGCAGTGTGCTTATAAACACACTTTATAAAGTCAGGCAACACTAACCAGGCTTCATGTGATTCTGTTTATTTGTGCCTTACTTTGACCATCCGTTCACTGTTATCGATCATTGTGGAGAGAGGCAGACGTTTTGTTTTGTATTATAGCAGCTATCGGATGGAATCAATACATGGGCTGCACAGGTTGTCGTGTCCGACTATCACAAGTAGAATCATAATAAAAATACGCCAGTAAAATGTGCCTGAAGAAAACGGTTTATGCCACAATAGGATAGCAATAGCAAGTAGTCAGTTTAGCTTTGGTTGCTATGCTAACATCACCCATTTTAAACCAGAGAAACTTTCATAACAGCGTTGTGATGCCAATTCAGACTGACACCATAGGCGGCGCGTGAGGCTCAGGTTTGGGAAGGCTAAATAACTTTTTTTACCTGACGCTGCCCGCCTCCGGCGTGTATAGAAAAGATATCAACTCAGTGACCAATCAGAGCTCAGTGTGCACAGTTTAAATCTATCATGTCTTATTACAGGATAAAGGAAATACAGTTTAAACTGCCATATGCAGAGAAGACGCCGACGTGTCGCACTTATCATTCATATCACATCATCCATCAGATCATCGATCATATAATATAATAATATATCATATGTCCTTATCTGACTCAGCTTCTCGAGCCGTATCTGGCCGTGCAACACCTAGGCTACATTGTCACATACTGTATGCAGAAGTATTATTTTAAGCAACACATTAGGTTGACGAAACACTCGACTCAAATGTAATTAAAGTCAGGTCCACTCGTGTCTTATGGGGCAGTATCATAAAACTGTTGTACGCTTTCAAACACTCGGTAGTTTATTTATTTTTTAACCAGTTGTTCTGTATTCACCTTGCAGGTGCAGCTCTGTGGCTTGTATCCTGGATTATATGTCATGGATGTTTAAAGCTCATTATGTGTCTAACCTTAGTTTACTTTTCATTAATGAAGTATGACGCTGCGCTGTCGGTACACTTGTCCCTGTTTGTGATTGGTCAAATGTTGCTAACCCCGCCCCTTTCACGTGAACGCGCTCTCAGCTGGAGAGAGAAACCCTGGCTTGATTTACCGAGTTGATAACCAGTGTCGTAGGACCGCTCGTTTGTTAGGGTTAGTTAAGATAACTCAAACATATCCAGGGTCTGTTGAACTGGCTTCGTAGTACAGTTTACTGGTGGCTGCATAGCAGCGCTAATGTCAAAGACACAAACATTATATATTTATTTTACCAGGATGCAGTGAAGCCTACAGTACCCGCCGCCCCTGACTGACACACATTCACTTAAAGGGAACTGGGGACATGTATCAGCTGCTTGTGTGAGTCGGACAGTGAATACTTTAGAGCGGCCGCTGCAGTGCGAGCTAACCGGGAGCTAACGGGAGAATAAACTCCCGTGGAAGAGCAGCACTGCAGCGGTCGGTAAATGCTGCAGAAACACATTAATAAACAATGAACCACGGCACTCTGGAGAAAAGTATAAGGTTGGAGAAGTCGTTATTCAATTTATTCTGGCTTCGTGTGATTAAAAGCAACACGATCATCGACCCGACGCAGTTCCCCGTTGTTGTTGTGAACGCCGTAACGCCGTTGGGGAGCAAATCAGCGATGTAGACGGTGACGTCATGACGCAGCAGCAGCAGGACTAGTCGGGCTCTGGGCGGTGTGAACAGAGCGGGAGCAGAAAAGGGAAACCGGAGCTGAACCAGAAAAGCTCTAGCTCGGAGATAGAAAGGGAAAAGTGCTGGTGTGAAAGCCGCATAAGCCCTCTGCTCTGGCTCCCTTGAGCTTGGACAAAAATAAGAAGGAAATCAAATTAAAATATTTGTAGGACTATTTATATTTAATTGCATGGTTGAAACATTTGGTATCTTGTATTTTGAGGTGATACTGTGACACAGAAATAAACAACGGTTTTAAATTAGATCAACTAAAATATGCGTCACATCCTGCTACGGTCCCGCGCCAGCGCCTTTTCTTGCAGGCGAATAACCTGACCCCCGGCTCGATGAGCGAACTATGGATACATCAAAGAAAAGAAAAGTATCGGAGGAACACAGAGGGTTTAATTCTGCGTGGTTAGAGTTATCTGCTTTCACAGCACACGATGCTGGTTTACCGGTATGTTTGATATGTGGAGAGAAGTGGTCAAAGGTGCTGCAGCCTTTACGTATTGGAGGAAGAACACAGGAGAGGAAGACAGCTGACGATCTTCAGTCATCAGTAAACTCTTTTTAGGGTGCAAGCTATATGTTTTACTTATTTTAAAGTGGGCCCTATATTCATTTTCTTCAAATGTGCAGAGGACTACCCAAGTGCTGTGTTGATTTATTTTAAAGTAGGCCTGTGTATTTGTTGTTATTCTCCTTATAAGAGTTCTTTGTTTATTATTAGAGGTAAACAGTTTTCTATAATGTAGTAGATATTAAATTAAAAAACTGTAGTTTTTGTCTATGATATAACAATATATACAACTTTATAAGCTATCAAGCTATCAAATATGTTTTGGGGCTCCAGACAAAAAAAAAATGGTGGATAAGGGGGCAAAATGGCTCTTTTGGTCCAAAAGGTTGCAGACCCCTAGGTTAGTTGAAAACAATAATAATATATAATAAGTTGAACCTAATATTTTTTATTTAAACTTGATATTATTGCTTTCTACTAACCTAGTGCAGTTATGTGAGATCTGTTGACATAACACATATTAAACTCTATGTTTCAGTTTTTCCAGTGGACTGGAGTCTTTTTATGGACTCACCATCCATCGCCAGACTTGGACACATTGTGTATCAAAGCTCCTTCACTGAAGCTGAGCTCATCCGTCTTCTTAGCCTGGTAGCTGTACACAGCCCTGACTGTACTCTGAGGCTAAAGGACACAAACACACACAGCAAAGAAAGTCTTCATGAAGGGAAAACTGCCCAGGACAACACAAATGCAAAGCAGGAAGTGTATGGTGGTGCATACACACCAGTGAGGGCTCAATCTCGTTGGGTTCCACGTATGTCTTCTCGTCATACAGGGACGCACAGCCTTTCTCCTGCGTTAGCACACAGAGATGGGTTAAGAGACATACATTGAGCCGGTATTGGCCTTCATTTTACATTATCATGGCTAAAACAACAATCCCCATGAAGGCGATTTAAGGATGCATTGGTGACTATTTTGGAAGAGAAACAACATGTTAACAGGCCTGCGTATAATGGCAGGCATATTCTTATTTGTATGTATTTGTATCCATACAGTTGGAACCAAGAATGAAAATGTCAGTCGTTAAAATTAAAATATCTTAAAAACTATGGAATGGATCACCATGACATATGAGCACCACCAGCAAGCAGCTCGACAGTTTTGGTTTGAGTGAAATGTCTCCATAATTATTATACACATCTTGATGTGTATGTTTCAGCCTCAGCTGTACTGTGTGTTAAATGATAAAAGATACTTCACCAAGAAAACCCAAACATTACAATATTACAGATAAACATCACGATGTCAACATTTTCATTGTGAGCATGTTAGCATGCTGGTGTTAGCATTTAGCTCAACATACTGCTGCATTGAGGTACAGCGTCACAGAGACGCTAACATAGCTACACTTAAACAGACCTCGGCCCAAATCTCCCTAAAACAAAGATAATTCTATGAGAAATAAGATTAACAGAAAACAAAATATCTGCCATCACATCACAGATCTTGTCATTTATATAAACTCTCCGTTTAAAATAAAATGTTAAGGATTCTGTCGAAAATACGTTGAAATGGTTTCGACTTCACAATAAGAACGATGGAATGAATTTGTTCTGATCTGTTGGTTAAGGGTTTGGTAACTCACTGTGCTGAATTGATCCACCAGATTGGGGCTAACTGGGTAACGTAGTTTTATCTTCCGGTACAGCGGCTTCTTCTTGAAGTAGTTCACCAGCTCCACGAGGCTCTCAAACTCTGTGGTGGTTCCCAGCAGGTACATGTTGCCCTCCTTCTGGATACGACAGTGTTTCACTTTACCGTCACCTCTGAAAGAGAGAGAGAGGATTAACACACACACACACACACACACACACACACACACACACACACACACACACACACACACACACACACACACACACACACACACACACACACACACACACACACACACACACACACACACACACACACACACACACACACACACACACACACACACACACACACACACACACACACACACACACACCACACACACACACGCACAGTCAGATCTTGTACTTAAAGCTCACCTATTATGCTATATCTCTGGCACAAAATATTTAAATGTTATTTTCGGATCCTGAACGAGACCGCCGCCAGAGCGCGTCTCCCCGTTACCTGCAGAAGGAAGCCATGCACGCAATGCAGCCCCGCTCTCTCTAAATCCAGGCGACTTTCTGCCACTTTCCTCCGTGGTGCAGTGCTGATCGTTTCGCCACAGAGGAAAGCACTTCACAAATTGCAGTACCCATAAGGAGCTGTACAAATACCGCAGTGTTAGCGTGGCTGTGTCTTTAGTTGAAAGCCCAGTGGCGATCTGCTCATCTCTCATCGAAATAATATGCTACAAAGGGGCGGACTGGCCATCTGTGTGTTGAACCTTCCTGTCGGCTCCCAGACCGTAGTCGAGGAAACAGGGGGGATGACTCTGTCGTTTCCCATGGCAGAAGCAACAAGCTTCAGGTTGTGGTGGCAGTTACGGGACATCATTCACTGTGTCATATAGTGTGTGTTGCAACCCGGACCGGTTAGTGAGGGTACCGGGGTTCGGGGTTATTCATGCTAGCTGGTTACACAGAGCAGCACATGTACTCACGTCTTATGGATTAATGAATAATAAAGTGTGTAAATCCATTCTGAATGCACCGCCTCTGACTCCCGGTCATCGGCTCTACACTGGTGACCCTGACGTTTTCGTGAAAGTTTCCGAAGACTCAATGAACATGGCTGATCGCGAGCCATCTTAGCTAATGGAGAAAATGCTGAATCTGCTGGGGGTGGGGGGGAAGATCCCCGGATTTTGTTCATGGAGACGTTCCTGCGCAACTTGCCTTCCCGGGTTCAGACGGCGCTGGCCAACACGTCCATTACGGAGCCCCGTGCCTTGGCTGAAGAGGCCGACCGTTTTTTCCTGGCTACCCAGCAGTCCGGTGCAGAGGCGCTAGCTATGACGCTCGGCGCCCCCTCTACAGTTAAGAAGGCTTGGGGGAGGCTGGACGTGACGGTACCAAGCCGGCGTGGGCACACAGGAGAGTGTCTTTACCACGCACAGTTTGGGGCCGGAGCGAAGAAGTGTGTCGCTCCCTGCAGTTACATGCCTCCGGGAAACAGAGGAGCCGGCGCTGAGTAGTGGCGCTGGGCGTTGGCGGCACGAGCAGGCTTCTCTTCGTCAGAGACAGAATCTCAGGAAGCTTGTTTCTGTGTGACACAGGAGCTCAACGGAGTGTTGTTCCTGCGTCGAGGGAAGACGTTGCTCGTGGGGGACATGGACTGCGGTTGACGACGGCTAATGGCGGCCCCATTCACACGTACGGCGTGAGGCCTATGAGGCCTATGAGGCCTGATGGATTCGGTGCTGCGGGACCTGCCGTTTGTGTTTGTCTACCTGGACGACATACTCGTTGCCAGCGCTTCGGTGGAAGAGCACCTGTCACACCTCCAAGCCCTTTTCACGAGGCTCAGCCAACACGGGTTGATAATCAATCCTGCAAAGTGCCAGTTCGGAGTGTTTGACATCGACTTCCTCGGACACCGCGTCACCAAAGGCGGTGCAGCACCCCTGCCGGCGAAGATTGAGGCTGTTGCGGCGTTTCCTCGCCCGCTCACAGCCAGGTCGCTCTGAGAGTTCCTGGGGATGGTGACTTTCTACCACCATTTCATCGCCCGGGCCGCCCACATTATGTGGGCGCTGTATGAGGCTTTGAAGGGTACGACCCCCATCCAGGCGATCGACTGGACGGCGGAAGCCGAGTCTGCTTTTACGGAGGTCAAGACCACGTTGGCTCAGGCAGCCCTGTTGGCGCACCCATCGTCCACGGCCCCCATCTCCATTACCACAGACGCATCGGACTACGCCGTTGGTGCGGTGCACGAGCAGTGGGTGGAGGGCGCTTGGCAGCCACTCGCCTTTTTCAGCCATCAGTTAACACCCAGGGAACGCAGGTACAGCACTTTTGACCAAGAACTCCTTGGACTTTGGCTGGCCGTGCGGCACTTCCGTTTTTTGCTGGAGGGCCGTGAATTTACGGCGTTTGTCGACCACAAGCCGCTCACGTTCGCCATGTCAAAAGTGGCGGAGCCTTGGTCGGCACGTCAGCAGCGGCAGCTGTCTTACATCTCGGAGTTCACCACAGACATTAAGCACGTGGCTGGCAAATCGAACCTAGTTGCAGATGGCCTCTCAAGGGTCGTCATCGGAGCCGTCCAGTTGGGCCTGGACTATACCCGCATAGCGCTGAAGGAGGAGGGCGTGGTGTTCGGCGACGCGGGCGTTACTCTCCTATGTGACGTCTCCACGGGCCTGTCGTGGCCAGTCGTCCCCGCCAGTTGGAGGGGCTCCGTGTTTGAGGCAGTGCACGACCTGTCACACCCCGGCGGTAAGCCTTCGGTGCGCTTGGTGGCCGCGTAGTTCGTCTGGCGGGGGCTAAAAAAAGACGTAAGGACTTGGGCTGGTGAGTGCGTGGCTTGTCAGCGCGCTAAGGTGGTTTCCTCCTCCTCAACGCATCGGCTCCCTGGTCGGCGACGGCCCAGCGGGCTTTACTGCAGGACGCCGCTGAGGCCTTTGCTCCGATCCCCACTGCTCGGCACGGAACTCAGGTGTCCCGGGTTCCCGTGGGGCTCCGTTCGGCAGGGCATGTGTTCATCCAACACGATACGCACAGAGGCCCTCTGCAGCCCCCTTTCCTTTCCCTTTTTTCCTTTCCTTTCCTTTCCTTTCCTTTTCCTTTCCTTTCCAGGTCTTGGAACACGGGGACAAGCACTTGGTGGTCGATCTGGGTGGCAGAGCCCAGCACGTCTCGGTGGACCGGGTGAAGGCTGCTCACCTGGACTTGGACCAGCCGGTGGTGCTGGCTCGACCTCCGCGGCGGGGCTGCCCCCCGGCCTCGACCCCTGTCACAGAATTTGGGCCTGCGGTTCCGGCCCAATCTCTTCCAGCGGCCGCCCCTTCAGAGGTCGCCTCCCCGGCTCCCGTTCTTTGGAGTCGGGGTGGTCGGCTTGTCATTCCTCCTCGCCGCACAGACTTTGTGTATGAGTGAATTCTGGGGGGGCTTGTGTGGTGACAGTTACGGGACATCATTCACTGTGTCATATAGTGTGTGTTGCAACCCGGACCGGTTAGTGAGGGTACCGGGGTTCGGGGTTATTCATGCTAGCTGGTTACACTGAGCAGCACATTTACTCACGTCTTATGGATTAATGAATAATAAAGTGTGTAAATCCATTCTGAATGCACCGCCTCTGACTCCCGGTCATCGGCTCTACAAGGTTCAATGACCCACTTTAGCTTCAATGACTGGAGAGAGGCGAGCTCTTCTTGGGAGGCCGTTGCATTTATTTAGTTGTTCTTCTGTTTCACAAAATACATCACAGACCTCTGTTTTTCTGCTGCCTCGTTTCACTTCCAGAAACATACACACGCTCCCTCACTGTCGCTCTACCGTCCACACACACACATGCACACCCCTCTCTCTCTCTCTCTCTTAAAGGGACAGCGATCTCATCTCACTCTGCATGACCCTAATAGCATAACATGTGTGTTCTGAAGAATCACAGAACGGACGATCGTCCTTATTATTATACAGTTTAAACCAATTATTTTAATTTGTTTGTTAAATTCTGCATCATGTAAGTTGCGCTGACAGGTCCACACACTGCTTCCCCGCAGCGAGCCTCCCCCCATCCTCCTGTTGACACAATCGTCGGCACGCTGAATTGTTGTTGCTAATGGCACTTCATATCAAAAAGGTTGCCGACCCCTGCTATATCTGAACAGTATATTATAGGGCCATATCTTTACAAAACATGTCTCTGAAGTGTTTTGCCCAAAATACCAAACAGACCACCCATTGTAGCATGCCTCATATCCCTCTATTTCAGCCCCGTTACTAAAGTGCTGATTCTGAGTCCGTAGCTTTAAATGTAACCGAGCTGCTGCTGGCCACGCCTCTTTGGAGCCGCTGCTGGCCACGCCCCTATGGAGCTGCTGTGAAGAAAAGGCGGTCTCCCAGCAGAAACTCAGCTTTTACATCCGACTTCTTTACACATTCTCTCCAGTCAGGGGCGACGTAAGGGGGTGAACAGTTAGGACGATTCTAAGGGCCCGTGACTGACAGGGGCCCAAACAATTGTAGAACATTAAGAGAAAAAAAATGTAAGTAACCAATGTGATATCTTTTCATGGGGCCCAAAATCCCTGGCGGCTCCCCTGTCTCCAGTACAGCGTTAACTCTAAGTGTTAGCGATGCTTGCTAATGTAAACACACACCATATTACTCAAAATTGTACTTAAGTACTGTACTTGAGTAAATCTACTTCGTTACCTAACACCACTGCTTGAGAGACAAAAAGTGTGTGTCACTGCACCTGAAGGTGATGGCGAAGGCGTCTGGTTCTCCCTCTCTCTGCCGGATGAGGAAAGCTCCATCCCTGGGAATCCTCAGCAGGTAATCCTCCGCCTGGCCTCGGCTCAGGTTACTGTAGAACCAGCTGCACACACAAACAAGTGTTCAGTCAGATGACAGTGGTCAGGCTTTGGCAAAACATGTGTTTTCCCTTTCATTTCACTAAAGCATATTCAAATGGATTCAAAATGAAGAGAAAAATACACACGGGTGGAGTTACTCTCTGGGCGTATGAGAGTGAAAAAAAATACATTCATGTGCGGTTAACACCAAACAAAAGTTGGAAGCAGATCTTTAACAGACCAAACAAAAGGAAAGAAAACCATTGTACCTTCAAATGAAGCTATTTATAATATGATTACTTTAGGTCATGGGTCGGCAACAGGCGGCCCGCGGCCCATTGTTGGCCCGCCAGCAATAATATTTGGCCCGTAATTTTGAGAAAAAAATAAGTTTTTTTACAACATCGGACCGACAGTCGCACATATAGACTATAATGTCCGAATAGAGCACCTGAAGAATGCTTACTGTACTTTTATCGATGTTGAGAGTGAAAGACACACAGCACAGGCACAATCAGGCAGCGGGGTGCACTGACGCTGATAGTGGATCAATAGGTGCACTGACGCTGGTAGTGGATCAATAGGTGCACTGACGCTGTTAGTGGATCAATAGGTGCACTGACGCTGATAGTGGATCAATAGGTGCACTGACGCTGTTAGTGGATCAATAGGTGCACTGACGCTGGTAGTGGATCAATAGGTGCACTGACGCTGGTAGTGGATCAATAGGTGCACTGACGCTGATAGTGGATCAATAGGTGCACTGACGCTGGTAGTGGATCAATAGGTGCACTGACGCTGTTAGTGGATCAATAGGTGCACTGACGCTGGTAGTGGATCAATAGGTGCACTGACGCTGGTAGTGGATCAATAGGTGCACTGACGCTGGTAGTGGATCAATAGGTGCACTGACGCTGATGGTGGATCAATAGGTGCACTGACGCTGGTAGTGGATCAATAGGTGCACTGACGCTGATGGTGGATCAATAGGTGCACTGACGCTGGTAGTGGATCAATAGGTGCACTGACGCTGGTAGTGGATCAATAGGTGCACTGACGCTGGTAGTGGATCAATAGGTGCACTGACGCTGGTAGTGGATCAATAGGTGCACTGACGCTGGTAGTGGATCAATAGGTGCACTGGCGCTGATAGTGGATCAATAGGTGCACTGACGCTGGTAGTGGATCAATAGGTGCACTGACGCTGTTAGTGGATCAATAGGTGCACTGACGCTGGTAGTGGATCAATAGGTGCACTGACGCTGGTAGTGGATCAATAGGTGCACTGACGCTGGTAGTGGATCAATAGGTGCACTGACGCTGATGGTGGATCAATAGGTGCACTGACGCTGGTAGTGGATCAATAGGTGCACTGACGCTGATGGTGGATCAATAGGTGCACTGACGCTGGTAGTGGATCAATAGGTGCACTGACGCTGATGGTGGATCAATAGGTGCACTGACGCTGGTAGTGGATCAATAGGTGCACTGACGCTGATGGTGGATCAATAGGTGCACTGACGCTGGTAGTGGATCAATAGGTGCACTGACGCTGATGGTGGATCAATAGGTGCACTGACGCTGGTAGTGGATCAATAGGTGCACTGACGCTGGTAGTGGATCAATAGGTGCACTGGCGCTGATAGTGGATCAATAGGTGCACTGACGCTGGTAGTGGATCAATAGGTGCACTGACGCTGTTAGTGGATCAATAGGTGCACTGACGCTGGTAGTGGATCAATAGGTGCACTGACGCTGGTAGTGGATCAATAGGTGCACTGACGCTGGTAGTGGATCAATAGGTGCACTGACGCTGGTAGTGGATCAATAGGTGCACTGACGCTGGTAGTGGATCAATAGGTGCACTGACGCTGTTAGTGGATCAATAGGTGCACTGACGCTGGTAGTGGATCAATAGGTGCACTGACGCTGGTAGTGGATCAATAGGTGCACTGACGCTGGTAGTGGATCAATAGGTGCACTGACGCTGATGGTGGATCAATAGGTGCACTGACGCTGGTAGTGGATCAATAGGTGCACTGACGCTGATGGTGGATCAATAGGTGCACTGACGCTGGTAGTGGATCAATATGTGCACTGACGCTGGTAGTGGATCAATAGGTGCACTGACGCTGGTAGTGGATCAATAGGTGGACGGCGCGTGGCGCTGAAATAGCCAACATTCGGTGTGTGGTTTGAAAAAAATAACACCAGCTCACTAAATCATCCAAACATAATAACAACAACAATTAACAAAGTTCAGTCAAAACATTGACAACAAAATTGGAGAAGCCGCTTGGTCATGGAGGGCGAGGGGTGGTGGTGCATGTCCTGAAACAACAGAGCAAACACGCTACATTAGGGATAATAATTACATTGAGCCATTCATTCAAAAATATAAAAATATAATTAGGCTATTAAATACAATTACGACAGGCTTGGTACTCACTTCATGTGAAAAGTGACATCTCCCATCGGTCGCTATGTTTTGGATATCTGGTGATATGGACGTCACTTTAATCCGCAGGCAGTTCTCAAGGTTTTTATGCGTCAATTGATTCCTCTCGTGCGTCTTTATCGCATTCATTGAAGAAAAGGACGACTCGCATGTATCGGTGGAAGGGAACATGGTGAGCACATACAATGTGAGTCCCTTGATCGTGCTCTGCTCCTCTGAGCTTCCCACCCAAAGTAAATTGAAAATCAATTAGCTCCATTTCTAATGCAGCCTCGTCGAAGGAGGGGACCATTTGTTTCGCCTGGGAGGCGAAGTCTCCACTCGGTCGGACTGTGAGAGGATCGCGTACAAAGGCAATGATGTCTTTTGGGACGGAGTAGTCCTCAAACCTTGACGTGAGGTTGGCCGTAGCTGCTCCATGAAGTCCACCAGCAGCTCGGTCACTTGTCCCAGTGCCCGTGGAGTTAGTGCACTGTAGGAGGAGCCTGCCAGTGGATAAGTCTGACTCGAACAACTCCAGCTTCCTCGTGAGGATTCAAGCTTTTCAACCATGTCCACTGTGGGTTTGCCTCTCCCCTGTAGCTGCAGGTTACGCTGGTTTAGGTGGCCTTGAACCTTCGTCTCCCAGAAGGGCCAGGTGGTCAGCTGCTGCCCTAATCTCGCTCAATCTAAGGAACGCCTTGACCTCCTCCAGTAGCGCACAGAAGCGGTCCAACCAGCGCACGTCATCGTGAAGCAGCAGGTCATCGTGGGGGCCTCTTCTGACTCAGACACACGTTGTCGTAAAAGCCGATGCTGGGTGCTTGATGAACCCCAGACACAATGACTGACACGCATCACTTTGTCCTTCCTTTAGCTCACCACTGAGTCTGGCGCAAAGGACACTGGTGGAGGAGACAGTGCAGTCCAGGCATTTGGGGGGCGTGCTCCTTCAACCTGCTAACCAGACCTCTGTGCTTCCCCACCGTAGCAGGAGCCCCGTCTGTCACCATCAGGTTAACCCTCTCAAGGGACAATGAGTGCAGCCTCAACAACTCTTCCTGTCTCGTAGACATAACGTCCCCAGTGGCGTCTTCTGATGGAATAAGAGACAGCAGCTGTTCCCTGAACTCCTCTCCATCAACATATCTAACATAGACGCACAACTGGGCTACATCTGTACCGTCAGTGCTCTCGCCAATGGCTAAGGAAAAGTCATTGGCTTGACTGAGACCCTTGATAACCCCCTGACAGCGTCCGACAGTGCTTCTGTGCGGCGCATAGCGGACCTCGCAGAGAGGGACACCTGTTTCACTGACGCAGTGACACCATCCGTGGACTTGTCGGTGGCCAGTTCCTCAAACGGTCACCATCACCTCCTTGAAACCTCTGCGTCAGTGAAGGGCCGGTTGTGCTTTGCGAGCACCCGACGCCTTTAGAGACGCAGTTGTCCTGTTCTGTCGGGCTGGGAGGCCTCGCACCAGGGTCCTGCTGCTGTGCACAGAACCTGCTGTCAGCGCTTCCATCTTGCGCTTTCGTGCCTCTGTCTTGGGTGGAAAGGCCACTTTGAAGGTGTCATGCTTCGTCTCGTGGTGTCGCTTAATATTGTATTCTTTGCAAGCAGCCACAACTTCATTGCAGATAAGACGGCTTTGCATTGATGAACCAGGTAGGATGGACGCATAGTCCGCTGTCCAGCCTTTGGAGAGGGACATTGCTGCTTTGGATTACTAAGATAAGATAAGACTTTATTCATCCCGAAGGAAATTGTTGTGCCAGAGTAACAAAATACAATAAACACAGCAGCAAAACTGTACACTAAAAGTGCAGCAAAAAGAGCAAACATCCACAGACAACATGAAACGTAGAAACATAGACGGTCACACAATCAATGCAATCATTATAGCAGTATTTAGTAGTTAGTAGTGCAACAAATAAAACGTAGTGGCAGTTACGTAATTGCACGTTATCATAGCATTATTAATAATACTAATAATAATAATATAATAATAATAATAATAATAATACTAGTCTGGGGGAAGCGCGCGTGTGTGTGTGTGTGTGTGTGTGTGTGTGTGTGTGTGTGTGTGTGTGTGTGTGTGTGTGTGTGTGTGTGTGTGTGTGTGTTTATGCGTTGTTGTTGTGACGTCAAGTTACTCCGTTCTCCGCTTGTAATTATGCCGAAGCTTCAAAGCAGTATTTATCATCTGAATTTGCCGAAACAAGTTTAATATTCTGAAAGCCGAGACTTTGTTTATTTGAAATCAGATGAAAACAAACTGTAACGGACCCTGCCGTGTTTTCTATGATTACTATACACCTTACATTCATAATGTCAGCCGGAGGGAGGAGGGGTGGCGCTACGGAACAGCAGAGTGGCGAGTGAGAGTTGTCATCTTCCCTTTAATCTTCAAACATTTATTTATCGTGTGATTTTGGAAATTTTGAAAAGTTCCATATTCTGAAAGCCAAGACTTTGTTTAGTTAAAATCAAACAAAACACCCGAACCCCGAAAAACTAGTTTTTTAAGCAAATCCACGTTTATTTTGAAATGAGCCGTTGCGACTTCCGACTGATTTCGATAGAGCGGGTCACATAAGGCAAATGTGTGGTTGTGGGGAACCAGGTCAATTAAAGTACAATGTATTTAACTATTAAATACATTTGAGTAAAATATATTGGTTACTGATTAATTTAGGTTATAATATATTAAATAAATTGCAAAGAAAAATATGCTGTAATTCATTTATTTTGTATTTTTTAAAGGTTTTCAACCTGAAAGAATCTATAATGTGTCCTTGAAAAGTTGAAATAAAGAAAAGGAAAAAGGATTCCAGTTGTCCATGCGTCCTCTGTTGCCCCTCAAGCCTCTCAAATGTGGGCAAACACTGAAATAAATGCCAAAAACCCAGAGAACTTGACAATACTTATCAAAAATAATGTTAAATAACACTGCTACCTAGTTAATAACTCTACTTTACTCAGTGGAGGCTCGTCCATTGAGGAAAGGGAGGACCATCCTCCCTAAAATTTCAGAGAAAAATAAACTTTGAAGAGAACAATAAATACACCTCAATTTAAAAGATAAGTCTGTTAAAATACAGATAATAGCCCTGGCTTTGGGACTGAAATGGGGCTAGAGAGGACGAGCCTCCCTTTGGGCGGGTCTAGCCAGAGGCTCTGGATTGGGCGCCTATATCATCAGTGAACCAATCAGTGGATCTGACTGTGCATCAGAGTGTTGATGGGGAGGGTCATCAACGATATCAGAGTTTTTTCTGAACCGGGGAACAGGGGCGCTGCGCCCTCTTACCAAAATCAATTCCTTGAATTAGACTTTGATTATGTTCTGGCCCGCCATCTTGTGGCTCAGCAAAAAATTGGCCCAAGGCCAAACTTACTTGCCTACCCCTGCTCTAGGTGCTAATCAGTGGATTAGGGACATTCCACAGCCCTCGTTTCTCCTTAAACCTGATCAAACACTGTGTGATCAATGGTTGGAATGAACATGAAACCAGCATGGTAGCAAAACTGCTCTCCACCAGGGGGTGTGGTGGTCAAGTTGCATTGTGGGTAATGCAGGCACTTGTTATATATATATCTGGTTCTGCTGCATCGATATTGATTCCATTTTACAATTCTTTGTCCTTCGTAAGTCTGACAACATTAGAAGCTAACTTGCATATGTTGCGCAATTTTCACAATTACCATAAGTTGCGTTGATTAGCAATTATCTAGTTAAAAAATGGCTTGACTGATTTGGACAGTTTTGTAGTGGTTTGGGGGGTTATTGAGGATGCTGAGTCCATTTCTGACATTTTCGTGATCAAATATGGCAGTTTAAACCGGAAAGTGGTCACATTTGTGGACTGATATCAAGGAATTTGGGGTCAATTTTTAAGTTTTAGAGGACGCTGGATCATTTGGAGTGGAAAGATTGATTATCCATTTGAAATAAATTCTCCACAGTAGAGGTAATAATTGTAATCTTGTGCTCTCTTTATCCAATGGTAGCAACAATAGTCAGGCCATGGCCAATCCCTTGGTGCAGAAACCAAAACTGTCCTTACAGGCTATAATGCAAATTAATGCTAATTAACACCAATTATGCAAATTTAGCAAATTGCCCAACATATGAAAGTTAGCATCCAGCACCATACTATATATTTCTTACATAAAAAGTTGAGGTACTCAACATTTCTTGACTTTTGTTGTATTCAGAAAATATTGATATTGTCATTTTATTTTTTTATATGAGTTTAACAGTGAAACAAACGTTTTTTCCCAAAAGTTGTGGAATAAATGATGTGCTTTAATTTACAAAAATGATATCAAGGTATTTTTATGATTTTTAGCATGTGCTGTATCAGGCTGTTATGGCCTCACCCCTCCTGCAGGTGGGGGCTGGGCTGCGGCACAGCCTCAGTGAGGCGCAGCTCGAAGTCCTGGCAGCGCAGCGGGTTGTCTCTGTAGTGCTGGATCAGAGAGAACACGCTGGGGAAGTGCAGGTTGGGCGTCAGGAAGAAGTACGTGCACGCCCCCTCTGACCCTGAGCGGATACGACAGTGCTGGACCCGCCCACTGCGCCTGGAACACATGCACATAGGTACTCTTAATTAAGAGAAGAGGAGCATACCATCATTCAGTGTAGGTTGCTACACTGACTATGTACTTCAAACATACAGAATATTTTTTTAGACTTTTGCTCACATCCAAAAAAAAATTCCTCATGTAGCCCTAATCTTCTCCGTACATACAACCCCCTCTCATACAAATCTGAAAAAAGAAAAAAAAATCTGAAATGTGGTATTTTTTAAATTGGACCTTTGGATAAGGTGAGCCCTGCAATGGGACCACGTATGGGACAATAGCGTTCCAGTCGGCCATGAGATGAAGAAGGTGTACGGCATGCAGTACCAGAAGGAGAGGGTGAAGTCTGTGACGTAGGTATCGCTCTGTCGCAGAAGGAAGGTTCCGTCTCTTCCTCCATTCTCTGTGCAGTAGTCCAGGATCAGCCGCTCGCCCATCTGCCGGCCCTCCTTCATGCGACCATGGAACCACGGTGCTGAGGTGTGCAGGTCCTGGTACTGAGACAACACTTCACGTTTCACATGTCCTCTCTGTAACTGTTACCTCATGTTCTTTGTAGGCAAATGATCATCAGCCTTATTTTCCACAGAACAAAAATATGGAGATCGTTTTTCATGTGTAAAGCTTTCACACCTAAGCAGACAGGAATATCTCGTTCTGTACATTCGACCATCATAATTAACCAACCGTTTTTAACTATAATAACCCCCCCCCTTGAATCTACACACGCTCATTACTCCAATCATTCAATGCTGTGCAGAAAGTTACAATGTGCTCGCAATTCATATTCATTTAACACATGTACTGCGTAGCCTGCTTTGATGGGCTTAATGGTCAGCATATAATACCTCTGGGCTCGGTGGGTAGCGCACAGGGGCGGGCTGGGACTAAAAATCAGCCCGGGCATCTCGACCGGCCCACTTCGGTACCACTAGTAAATTGTCAACGGGGGGGAGCTAGTGACTAGTGACTTATCCGACCGGCCCACATCATCCGACCGGCCCACTTCGGTACCGGCCCATCACCCGAACGTCCCACTGATAGCACATTAACAAAGCTCATTCTATTTCAGCTCATCTTTTTCATTAGTTTTCAGTTCTGGCTTGCACTCTTTTCTGCGATGCATTTTAGCCCTGCTTGCGTTTATTGATACATTACTCACCCACTCATCAAATCTCAACTCATTAGTTATACTAAATGTTCGAACATCTTTATGATTGACACGTGTGGACCTGTGGTATATTATATGAAAGCCCTTCATTCTAAATGTAAAAACTGCATTAAACAGCAGCCATGTGCTTTACCTTCCTGGGGTCTTTGTCCTCCTCGTCCTCCTCGGTCTCCTCTGCGTAGTACAGCTTGCCATCAGAGATCACACAGTAGTGCCTGTTCCAGCGCTGAGGAAGGGACGACCACATGCTGAGCATCCAACAAGCTGCTCAGGTGGGAAGCTTGTAAGTGTACTCTTGGTGCAATGTATGTGTGCACCTTGTGTTATATTTAAAATCCATAAATAAAGTTAGAAAAGGAAACAAATATCCTGCTGCAAATATGTAGTGCTGGTCATGTGACTGTGGCACTATCGCTGCTCTAGAGGTGTGCAATAGTGATCACTTTCATTATGATCATCCATATAAGCACTTTCCACTTGTTTTGAATTGATATGATGTACATTCAAACGGATCAGTACAGATCATCCCCATGTGCTAAAGGAGTCTTCGCTGCCTTCTCCATTCCACCCCCCCACATACCTGGTCCACAGGGTCCCAGATCTCCAAGTCCCCCTGCTTCTGCCCCTTCCTGAAGTCCTTACTGGTCCCCCCCCCCCTCCACACTGAGCTTCTTGTGCTGAGAGCGGGAAACAAAGAGAGTGCAATCATTACCACACACACACACACACACACACACACACACACACACACACACACACACACACACACACACACACACACACACACACACACACACACACACACACACACACACACACACACACACACACACACACACACACACACACACACACACACACACACACACACACACACACACACACACACACACTATGTAATGTAATCTGCTTACTTTCCATTCCTTCTGGATGACCTCAATATCAAATGCAATGCAAACAAATGAAAGTGACAATAAACATCAATACGATGAATTGAATGTTGTTGATCTTCATATTAGGTTGAATAATTCAAACAAAAGTAAGTTATAATCATATATAGTCAATTATATTCTTGTATAACCCACAATGAAAATGTTTCATATGTTATGATTTTCTATATTTACAGTATCAACAAAGTGGTTTGTTAAGTTGAGTGTAAGGCCTGTAATGGTTTATGGGTGTCACTGATAAGGGAGAGACAGTTTCTCCCCTCTCCCCTCACAGCAGTACACAGGGGGGGGGGGGGGCTCCTGACTTAAGGAGAGACACACTGAGGCCTCAAAAAGGTGGTTATGTCATAGCCGAGAATAATATTGTGCAAGTCCTGCAGAGTAGGGGTCATGTCCTTTTTACACACACATGGGAAGGTGTGTCCTATGACATAGCCATAGCATATGTCTGGTCATGTCCAGTCCTGGACATCAGAGGCCACGCCCAGTTTCCACAAATATGGGTATGGAGGAGGTGTCTTAGGTTTTTATATCCTGTTGTTGAGCATAAAGACACTGGCAGAGAGGGAGAGAGAGAGGGGGGGGGGTTCCCCTGGTATACTCTCTCCCGGTAAAGGTCTCTCCCTGGAGAGCTGGGTCTTTGCTCTCGGTGAGGTTCTCTCAAACTTGGTAAATATCTCTTTCTTCTGGGTTGAATGAGTGGAATGCATTGATATGTGTGTGTGAGTGTTAGTCCCGCCACCTGTCGGAACATAGCTATGGAATTGATGTGAATTGATTTGGTGAATGAAAGTTTGAATGTGCTTTTTATTATCACCGGTCTTTTATGAGGGAAGACCTCTAAATTATATAAAAATCAACTGAATTGGGCAGTTGAAGTTACATTACATTTAATGTAATAAATGTAAAACTGTGAATTAAAGTTGCAAATTAGAACATGACTACGCATGATATGTTTAGTAGAATTGTCATGTTGTAACGAGAGAAGGTAGAAACCCTGTATTAGTTTGGACCTATTTTTCTTCAGATAAACTGATCCCACCTTTTGGACTGGGACAACTTAAAAGACATCCGCGCTCTCCTCTCCTGCTTCAAAGGTGAGACTGCACCCTGCCACACTCACACTTAGGTAGGGCCACACCTCGTTACTGATATCTAAATCCATCGGGGTCTCTTAAACAGATTTAGCGGGTCGTCTGAATTGAAGCAGCAGTTCATTGAACCTGGTTCTTCAGGGGTTAGTAGAGGTGAGACCTTGCTGACGGTGGTGGATCTGAGCCGAGCACTAAACTGACACAGACTCAGTAACTTCTGTCAGGTCAGTTAGTAGGTCTGAGTCATAGCCAGAATAAATGATCAGCTGCTCCCGACACTTACAGTGTGTTATGCAAGAACGACGTGACCTCAGAAAAGAAGAAACCAAGATATTTAGGATCAGAATGATCCGTAGTTAAACGCATGAATTAAACATCCATTTTTGTTTAATAAATCAGGTGTACACCAACTGCATTCAAAACGATATTTAGAATAAAGAAGCTTAAAAGTAGCCTAAATGAAAAGCAGAAAGAATAACAAGCAGTGCGTCTCCCTGTGACCGGGGTCTTTGAGCCCTCTGCTCCGGCTCCCTTGAGCTTAGAGGAAAATAAGAAGGAAATACAATGTAAATATTGTAAAGAGCAAGAGCAGCATACACAAGTATTTATGACATGGTAATACTATTGTATTGTAGCAGCAACGACATGTAACAGCAATCTGATGACGTCTTCTTTTTGATGTAACTAAGGGAATAATGCTTCAAAGCTTTTATCCCCATCCTTCTGTTACGTAGCCCATTACTCCCCAGTGCCTGGAGCAGTGCTGCAAAGTCACTTACAGCACACTTAAAGTACATTTACTCAAGTAACATTTTCAGGGATTTGAACTTTACCTGAGTATTTAAATGTGTTGCTTAAATGTTACAAAGTACTTCAGACTAGCTGCACCTTCACCAGCTTTGAGAACACTTTCATGATCAATCATTATAAAACATATATATATTATTCTGAAATGACTACTTTCACTATATTTTGATGAGAATACTTTTCTACTTTCACTTGAGGAACATTTTGAATGCAGGACTGTTACTGTAACAGAGTATTCCTACACTTTGGTACTTCTACTTTTACTCAAGTACAAGACCTGAGTACTTCTACTTTTACTCAAGTACAAGACCTGAGTACTTCTACTTTTACTCAAGTACAAGACCTGAGTACTTCTACTTTTACTCAAGTACAAGATCTGAGTACTTCTCCTCCTCTGACCTTGAGGATGACCTTGCCCTTCAGCTGTGTGGGTGAGGGCAGCTGCTCAGCCAGCTGCTCCACAGGCTCCGTCAGCAGTTTGTCTCCCAACACGTCTCTGAAGATCCGGGCCATCTGCCGCTGCTGCTCCAGAGGACAGTGCTCCTCGATGGACAGGATCACCGGGAACCTGAGCCCGGAAGCACAGGTATCAGTGTGTGTGTGTGTGTGTGTGTGTGTGTGTGTGTGTGTGTGTGTGTGTGTGTGTGTGTGTGTGTGTGTGTGTGTGTGTGTGTGTGTGTGTGTGTGTGTGTGTGTGTGTGTGTGTGTGTGTGTGTGTGTCTTGTGCTTCTTACTCTGACGTGACGAAAGCGTGATCGTTGATGGCTTTGACCACGTCCTCGAACTTGATCTTGGTGGTCCTGGTCCACCCGTGGTAGATGATTGGCTCCCCGGGCCCTTCCCAGCAGTCCACTGGACCAATTCAGTACCACACAAAGCACAAAGACATAAAGTACTAACTGTTATTATTTTACCCCACTTGTTTCATTAAAGCTGCTCCAAAAGGAAACTAATGCTGACGATGTGAACTTCTCCACATGACGGTGAGTTACTGACGTTCCACACAGCGGCAGCCGAGGCGCAGACAGCGGACATAAGCCTCCGTGGACGACTCGCTGCGCAGCTGATCCCCCGTCAGGTAGCTGTGGAACACACACCAACGTGTTACTCTGCTGTGGAGGGTTAGGGTTCTGTTGGCTGGTCTGTGAATAAGCAGGATATCTGGAAACACTTTCTAGGAAGACATTTTATAATATGTAACTAATAACTTTATTTTATGTTAGCAAACTATTGACTTTGCTAGAAACAACAGTTATAAACAAGTCATTTAAACTTTGGGTTGCCAGGTCATGAGCAATCACACCTTATCTAACTTCCAACATATCACTTGTGAAGGTGAGACGCTGATAACGGAATCTTTTGATGCACTTTTTTTGTGTGGGAACAAATGAAAAGATAAGTCACTGGCATGAGCAGTGAACAGGAGACATGTTGAGTTATTGTGTGTGAGTGCCAGCCACCGCACTGACGTGTTGTGGGAGGAGCTGATCCAGTAGTGAGACAGAGGGTTGTTCATGTCCAGGTGGCTGATCTCCGAGTACTTCTCGTCCCACACAGAGTTCTCTTTGGAGAACAGGAAACTCAGGAACTACAGGAGGAGAAACGCTTCAAGTTAACGTTTATACACTCGTGTTTTGTGATTCATTCTAGTTATTATAACTTCAACAATAACGAGTGATAAGGCTCTCGTACACCTCCATCAGTCTGGTACAGCTTCTCATGTCTATCTCTGCTGCACCCAACATGACGGCACAGACGGGAGTACCTCAACATGACGGCACAGGCGGGAGTACCTCAACATGACGGCACAGACGGGAGTACCCCAACATGACGGCACAGACGGGAGTACCTCAACATGACGGCACAGGCGGGAGTACCTCAACATGACGGCACAGACGGGAGTACCCCAACATGACGGCACAGACGGGAGTACCTCAACATGACGGCACAGACGGGAGTACCCCAACATGACGGCACAGACGGGAGTACCTCAACATGACGGCACAGGCGGGAGTACCTCAACATGACGGCACAGACGGGAGTACCTCAACATGACGGCACAGACGGGAGTACCTCAACATGACGGCACAGACGGGAGTACCTCAACATGACGGCACAGACGGGAGTACCTCAACATGACGGAACAGACGGGAGTACCTCACCATGACGGCACAGACGGGAGTACCCCAACATGACGGCACAGACGGGAGTACCTCAACATGACGACACAGACGGGAGTACCTCAACATGACGGCACAGACGGGAGTACCTCAACATGACGGCACAGACGGGAGTACCTCAACATGACGGCACAGACGGGAGTACCTCACTGACGGTGAACTCGGGGTCGTTGGTTTTCCTCATGGTGTCGTCGATGAAGGTGGTCATCAGCTCTCTGACCTGGTTCAGGTCGCTGGCCCAGGGCTCCTGTGGGGGGGGGGGGGGGGGGCACAGAAAGAAAACAATCAAAACAATGAATGGAAAATCTGTGAGAAAAAATAAATAATCGTGATTATCAAGAAATGTTTAGAAAAGCATTGGTTTACTTCTACACTACTGGTTGTGACTTTTTAATTAAATTCTTTGTAACCAAGCAAAGTGTTAAACCCTCTCCATGTAAACATACTCGGTGCATCTGTTCATGTTAAAACTGGCAAGAGAAATACATGCTATGCTATAAACGTGAATATGGCTGTCACCGCTGCACCACGTTGCCTTTCCATACACTGACTTGCTACGGGACTAGCTGATGTCAACAATGTAATGCCAACTTATTTTCTTTAATCGAAATGTTCTTTTATTGGTAGTTGGTTTGCGGGAAGAAACCTCGCCATGTTGGAGCTCTGCTCACCTTCTGCTGGTAGATGAGGAAGCGTTGGAAGTCATGGAGCAGCACGGCAGAGGCGTCAGGCTTATCTGTGTTCCTGTGGAGAGCAGACCGTCAGCGCCCACTCTCTCCTAACGCTTCACTTCACGTCAGGGTGTGTTAATGTGTAGCAAGGATACGAGAACAGGAGCTCACCCCAGAATGAAAGCACTTGATTCCTTTTTGAACTCATCAAGGATCTGAGTTTCAAATATAATATGAATGAAAATCATGTAAACATGTATTTTGAATAATATATCCAGTACATATACGTCATTGTTATCGATTCAGACTCACCTCGTTCTGCTCAAACATTATAAGGTTGTACAGTTTATGAAACTGCTCAAAGTCCAGGCGATCTTTCTTTGCCCCCACTTCCTTTAGAGCCGAACACAAAGCACTGATTGAGACGACAGGAGCTGGAACATTTATGAAATTCCATATCACATAATGTCAAACTAGGCATGGATGATCTCTGATAGAATGTAACCATGCTATTTCCCTGTAGAGGAGATGGTCTGTCGGTTGTCCATGTGTATGCTGTCCATGTACTGTAGGTTAATGGTGTTTCTATATCACACACAACACTGAGGAGGAGGAGGAGGAGGAGGAGGAGGAGGAGGAGGAGGAGGAGGAGGAGGAGGAGGAGGAGATCAGAGCACCTGGAATTTGTCTTTGAGGGTGCGGGAGCTGGGGGCCTTGTAGTTGAGCAGAGCGAGCAGAGCCTTCAGCTCCTTCATGGAGATGCTGCGGAGGAAAGGAAGAAAGGCACATCAATATGATCCAACATGTATTAATACGTGTTATTGTGTGTGACGGTTAGGACTAAGGAAGGATTCTTCTTTTTCAGCAGCTATACATGCAGGTTGTGTCACATGTTTACACTTGGTTAGTTTGGAACACGTCCTCAGAGCTACGTGGCGGGCAACCAGATCACACATACACTACCTGCTGGTCTTGGTCTGATTCACAGAGTACATCTGCTTCCTCAGCCAACTGCAGGGGAACAAGAAGAGATCAGAGACTGGACTTCAGCACTGTGTGGATGTGGAGGGGTTCAGAGAAGTGCTGATGAGTCATATATCAAAAGCACTCGATGACAATGCGCATGTTTTTCACACATAGTGCATGTCACATGTGATGCAGATGACTGACGACATGTAGTCTTCCTCTGATGATCGACATCTGGTAACAGACAGGTGTGTGTGTGTGTGTGTGTGTGTGTGTGTGTGTGTGTGTGTGTGTGTGTGTGTGTGTGTGTGTGTGTGTGTGTGTGTGTGTGTGTGTGTGTGTGTGTGTGTGTGTGTGTGTGTGTGTGTGTGTGTGTGTGTGTGTGAGAGAGAGTCAGTCAGCTGATTGCTGGGGAAATGGTTGGTTGAAGGATAACATGAAGTCTAATGATGATGCACCGTGCATGTTCACATCATGTATACTTTGCATTACTTAATACCATTTTTCAAATATTTTATTTTTAACATTTTGGACAAAATAGCCAATTGTACATCGAGGTGCCCAGATGTTCCTGCCCACCTGTCCGATCTGAACATGCTGAGTACAATGTGATGTAGTAGCCTAATGCAGGTGTAAGACCATTGTGTTTGTATTGTGTTAGGTATGCATAGTTTTCTATGCATTGAGGGTTTTGGGGGGTTTGACCCCCAAAAACATGTTCGAACCCTAGGGGCTGGCTCCCCCAAAATAATTAAATAACCTAACCCTAACCCTAAAACCGAAATAAAGTAACAAAAAAAAGTAACTAAATCCGCCAGAAACACATGCATGTGTCCCGTTTCTCCCTTTGTGGAAGTGGGCGACCCTCGTGTGTGTACCTCTCGATAAGGACTGGAGTGGGAGCTTGCAGCGTCTCCTGCCTCAGCAGCTCTAGTCCAGTCAGCCATTTCTGGGCCTCGTCAACAGAATCAGCTGCAAACGAGCAGAACAGAAAGTGTAACTGTGCTGAACAGATGTATAGCACTGAGGTGATATGAGGAGAAGAGCATCGGCTTCATGAGTCAAACACTTTCAGATGAATCAACAAGAGGAAGGTTGTTTGACATTTCAACACTTGACTTCCTGGAACAAAAGGTGAGCTAAACACAAGATGTGGACATCACAGAGATGGAGTAAGGACTAGCTTAGCATGAACACTGAACAAATGCTTGCTCTGTAAAAAGGCTTCACTAAATGGAGCGGGAACTTTTCCATTCACTAACAACATCTTTGCAAATTCAGATTTGATACTGCAATTATAACCTAAGCTTGGCTGAATCTGTGAGCCCGGGCAACAGATGCTCCATAGATGTGCACACTCTGACAGGTGTGGGCCGTACTGCCGAACAGCAGCTACAGAAAGGGGTGCTAAACTGCCACGGTCCTCCTAATTGATCCATATAAGGATATATTGAGGACACATCCTGTCCAAGTAGATCACTTGAATGGAATAAGCCCCATTGCCTCTGTCTGTCTGTCTGTATATGGTTCTTTGTCTTTTCTTTACATTTCTGATGATAAAAAACTGGCAGTTGACGGATGAATAGACCAGTAATTGACCGCATAGGTAGCTAAGTTAGCATGCTAATGTCTAGCCTAGCTTGTGACACTAGAAAGGGTGTGCCAGATGGCCAGATGTTAGCTAGTAAAGTTCTGCAGTCTTGTAGTTTAGAATTTGCAGTGAAATGTCAGGTGTCAAGTATTTGGAGATAATGGAGATTTGTTTAAATAATGGTGTTTTATAACATCCAACATAAACGTAACAATGACTTTGACAACAAATAAATCAGGTAGCTACAATATGAAATATGAAGAACGATACTCGTCATGTGATAGTCGTGTTTAAAGCACACATGATGAGCAGCTCACCTCCCACACTGAGGGTGTTGAGCACAAACTGAGATCCGTAGAAGATGGTGAAGCAGCTGCTCTCATCGTGCTTGTCTTTGCCATCTTTGAAGCGCTCGAAGTCCTTGGAGTTCCTCCCTGGACGAACCTCTCTGATCTCAAACAGGTCCACTGAAACAAAGCACCGCCACACACACACACACACACACACGCACACACACACACACACACACACACACACACACACACGCACACACACACACCCACACACACACACGCACACGCACACACACACACACACACACACACACACGCACGCACGCACGCACACCCACAAACGCACACCCACACCCACACACACACACCCACACACACGTCTGCTGTTTTTTTTGTAAACAGATGTCGATCATCAGAGGAAGACTCAGTGTAATTATTCATCTGCATCACCAAACACGCGTGACAGATCATTTCCAGCTCACACACTGCCCCTCCTATAGTCAGCGTTCTTTAGGGCAGGGTTATTTTCACACTTTCACGCAGTAGCCTAATACTGGGAAGTGAATTATTATTAAAACAAACCTACATCATGTATCTTCACAGCTACATTACAAAGTCTTAGCAAATAAGGCTGTTGTCATGATGGAACTGAATGTGATATGTGATGCCCCTGTGGGTTCATCTGGAGAGGCTGTGCTGCATCCAGCCTCCTTGGTTGCAGTAACGCAGGGCACCTGGTCTGGTGCCCTGCGGGTATTAAAGCCTCTCTGTTTCTCCTACAGGCACCCGGTGTTGGTTGAGTATGTTCACTTGCTTCAACACTCTCACACGTCCATGCAATCCTCACCCTGCACTTACACTACTGATACCACTGACATCCACACCTCATGCTTCATTTGTTTTGCACTTAATTAATTTGGCTAATTTGGACTACCGTTGATATGGTGTGTCTCCTCTTTGTTGTGGCCTTTTGAGCCAGGCATAACAACTGGGGGCTCGTCTTACAGGTCATTGGTAGAAAGTGTAGTTGAAAGTGTGTGTAGTGCTCGGAGCACATGGTGTCGTTGAGCAGCTGATTGGTTGAGGTGGTCCAGCTGTGTGCTGGCTCTGCACTGCTATTGGGGGACACGTCATGTCTTCTGTGTTTCAGGAAGCCTCGGTGTTGGACAGGGCGGCAGGTTTTGTGTGCCAATCAGAAGCTAAGATGTTGCTGTTTGAAACGCTTTTGTAAAGGGATTTCCCCGCTAGGCTTAAGTGGCGTTTCCCCTTGGGTTGCGTCTGTTTGTTGTTTTCATAGTGTTGTGGCGACGTGGTTAGTGTCAGCTGTTTCCGGACAGCTGTCTCGGGGGCACGTCCGCGTGATTTTTGTTGGTGTTCCCTGCATGCAGGTCGCTCCGCAACTCCGCAGGGTTCCAGTGCGCAATTACCCGCCACATGAAGACGAGGTGGGATTAGGAAGATTCCCGTTAGGCAGTGAGCGGAACATTCTCTGTTGGGTTTGTCTTTTGCGTGTTGGCAGGTTAACACTTTGCTTTCTGATCGGGTATAGGTCATTTATTATGGCTTCTTTGTCGGCGTGTGTGGATGCGCCCTCAGTGTCTTTCGTAGATGATTGCCAGAAGGTGCAGTTGGTCGAAATAGCAGAGCACTATGACATTGCTGTTGTAGGGAGCAAGCGGAAAGATGAGATTAAAGCTGTATCTTTGTTTGAGCAGGGTGTGTTGCAGAAGAGTGAGTCTGGTGCGGCAGGGGTCGTGCCGGTAGTTCAGACAGCGGGTTTGACGTTCGAGCAGCAAAAAGAGCTTTTAGCCATGCAGTTTGAGCAGGAGGAGTTGGAGTTGAGGTTGGAGCAGGAGGAGTTGAGGTTGGAGAAGTTGAGGTTGGAGAAGTTGAGGTTGGAGAAGTTGAGGTTGGAGAAGTTGGAGCAGGAGAAGTTGGAGCAGGAGAAGTTGCCGTTGGAGAAGTTGGAGCAGGAGGAGTTGGAGCAGGAGAAGTGGAGCCAGAGGAGGTGCGAGCAGGAGAAGTTGAGGTTGGAGAAGTTGGAGCAGGAGAAGTTGGAGCAGGAGAAGTGGAGCCAGGAGAAGTTGCCGTTGGAGACGTTGGAGCAGATGAGTTGAGAGCCAGGAGGAGTTGAGCAGGAGAAGTTTGACAGGAGAAGTTTCAGAAGCAGAGGAGTTGGAGACAGGAGAGTTTGAGCAGAGAAGTTGATAGCAGGAGGAGTTGCGAGCAGGAGGGAGTGGAGCAGGCGGAGTTGGAGCAGGGAGAAGTGCGAGCAGAGAGAAGTTGCGAGCAGGAGCGAGTTGGAGCAGGAGGAGTTGGAGAGGAGGAGTTAGAGCAGGAGGAGTTGGAGCAGGAGAAGTTGGAGCAGGAGAAGTTGGAGCAGGAGGAGTTTGAACAGGAGAAGTTGGAGCAGGAGGAGTTGGAGCAGGAGGAGTTGCAGTTTGAACAGGAGGAGTTTGAACAGGAGAAGTTGGAGCAGGAGAAGTTTGAACAGGAGAAGTTGGAGCAGGAGGAGTTGGAGCAGGAGGAGTTGGAGCAGGAGGAGTTGGAGCAGGAGGAGTTGGAGCAGGAGGAGTTGGAGCAGGAGGAGTTGGAGCAGGAGGAGTTGGAGCAGGAGGAGTTGGAGCAGGAGGAGTTAGAGCAGGAGGAGTTGCAGTTTGAACAGGAGGAGTTGGAGCAGGAGAAGTTGGAGCAGGAGGAGTTGGAGTTGAGGTAACCGCAGCAGGAGGTAGAGAAGCGTGCTGGAGGTGGAGAAGATGAAATGTGAGGTGGAACATGCTAGATTACGGCTGATTGGCGAGGGCAAGCTTTCTTCCGATGGTTCGGCAGCAGGTAGCGGCGATGTTATTTCTTACTTGCGGTTGGTGCCAAAGTTTAATGAGCGTGACCCTGAATTTTTTTTCACCCTATTTGAGCGCGTAGCTGCGGCAAGAAACTGGTCAGATTCGGACAGGGTGCCGTTACTTCAGTGTGTACTCACTGGGCGAGCACAGGAGGCCTATTCAGCTATGTGTGGCGAAAATGCTTTGGACTATGCTAGAGTAAAATCAGCTGTGTTAAAATCATACAAACTGGCTCCTGAAGCGTATCGTCAGAAGTCGGGTCAAGGGGGATAAGCAGACACATGTGGAGTATATCCGTGATTTGACTTCTCATGTTCAGCGGTGGTGCGCGGCAGCAAAGGTTGCCAGTTTTGACGGTCTTTGTGAACTGATTGTATTGGAACAGTTTACAGATGTTATCCCTCAGCGTGTGGTCACTTATGGAAATGAGCAGAAGCCTTCCACCGCGCTTAGAGCTGCTGAATTAGCGGATGATTTTGTGTTGACGCATAAGGGCAGTTTTACAGAGAAGTGTTCTAGGGGTGATTGGAGACGTGGAGAAGATGGTGGCTATGCCCGCGGTGGTGCAAAGTTTCCACCAGGCTCCTCCCGTAGATGTGCAGGTCCGGGGCGACCCGAGGGGGCCAGAGTGGGTCTATGTAGTTATTGCCGAGGAGAGGGTCATTAGAAGGAGCAGTGTCCGTTTCTGGAACCTGAGGGGAAGCCTCGTTTTTCATCACATGCTCCAGCCATGTGTTCTGCCGTGTTGGTTAAAAAGCCGTTGGGTGTAGGATCGGGCATGGTGCCTGATAAGAAGCCGGTTTGTGCCGATGTGGGTTCTGGTTTTGAACCGTTCATAACGGAGGCCGTTGTATCGGTAGTCGGTAGTGACAAGTATCTTCCAAATAAGGTGTTGCGTGACACAGCAGCTAGATACTCATTTATTGTTGAGTCAGTGTTGCCTTTCTCGACAGACTGGGGACTTTGTGCTGATGAGGGGCATGGAGATGGGCTTGATGTCTGTGCTACGGCATAAAATAGTGCTGGATTGTGAACTGGTGCAGGGAGTTGTGTCTATTGGCGTGCGTCCCGCGTTGCCACTTGATGTCAACGATCTCGCTGGTAGTGCTGTGTGGGCTGGGGGCCGGTGGCATCTGGGAGCCAGGTGAGAGCGCTTTGCAGTTTCCAAGGGTGTTTCCAGTTTGTGCTGTTACGCGTGCGCAGAGCCGTAGGATGTCTGCTGACCCGCCTGTTTCGGAGTGTAGAAAACGTGGTGTTGAACAGGTGGTCTCACTGCCTGATCTCCCTTCGTCTGTGTCAAAGGAGGAGGAAGACGAGGAGAGTCTTCCTCCCTCAGAGATCCTGGATATATTCGAGCAGTGTCTTGCTCAACTTGTTCAGGACCCTTTACTCTGTGATCTGCCAATTGTGGTACATTTGGAGGAGGTTAATTCCCAGATTGCTTTGGAGTATGCTCATGACTGTCAGGGTTTTAAAGGCAGTCAGAGATTATGCCCATAGTTGTGGTGCAAAATGCAACCGTCTTGGATCTGAAGAAGGCCAGTGATGACAAGATGAGGCTTAAGGACTATGGGATCAGAAACATGGACGAAGTGACGTTCAAGAAAAGACATCTGAAAAAAGTCCATACTGGACACACACCTGGTGGTCAATATACACAGGAGGATGTTGGTTTGTCGTGGATCCCTTTGGGGCTCCGTCTTAAGGGGGGGGGCTGTGCTGCCCCTGTGGGTTCATCTGGAGAGGGTGTGGCTGTGCTGCATCCAGCCTCCTTGGTTGCAGTAACGCAGGGCACCTGGTCTGGTGCCCTGCAGGTATTTAAAGCCTCTCTGCTCCTCTCTGTTTCCCCTCTCTGCTTTCTCCTACAGGCACCCGGTGTTGGTTGAGTATGTTCAGTTGCTTCACTTTGTGCACTTCAACACTCTCACTCATACACGTCCATGCAATCCTCACCCTGCTCTTACACTACTGATACCACTGACATCCACACCTCATGCTTCATTTGTTTTGCACTTAATTAATTTGGACTACTTGCTTTAATAAACATCTCTTGTTAAACCGTTGATATGGTGTGTCTCCTTGTTGTGGCCTTTTGAGCCAGGTCATAACAAATAAATGTCCTCTCAAATTGAGACGAGTCAGTGTCTATACTGTAGGTGAGCATTTCCTGTGGTTCATATCTTCACAGAAAGGAAATAAACAATATATCATTGTTTTTATGGGAACTCATGCTTAAACAACCTTTTCAGAATTAATTCTGATAAGTCCTTTATATTTGGATGTCATTATGGTATGGATAACTCATATACTCGCATAACTGTATTATTTAAATGGTTGCTTGAAATATAAGAGGGGTGAGTCGAAACCTGGCCTCTGGGTCTTTATTCTCCTTTTTGGGGGCTTCCTTTTCCTCTAGTGTTTTATAAAGACTTTCCGTCCAAAGGGAGTTTCTCTCTTCCTTTATAATAACTAATATCATAGCAGATGACACAAAACAGTGTATACATACTGCTTTGTGGATAATACAACTTTGCTATCGACTATTGTAAATCCTGAACATGAATGTTTATGTCCCCGAGTGTTCATTATAGGAAAAATACTGGCGCCCCTCTTTTAAAACATCCCTGTCGGCATGAAACAGTCATTGAAACAGTTGTATTTTAAACTTTCGACTCACTGCATCAACCAGAGGATGCATACAGTCGTACACGGGCACAAAGAACTTAAAGTACCAAAAGTATAAGTACCTATTGTGCGGAATTTCAGAATCATATTAAATGACTGGATTATTTTTGTTCTATGCATTAAAGTACTAATACTTTTAATGACTTTATAGTCTGCTGCTGGATATTTAACCTTTAATTATATATCATTGATTTGTTTATTTAGTTTAAGCTAATATTAACTTAAATCTGTAAAGTAACTAACTATTTTCTAATGGAATAAAAAGTACAATGTTGGCTTCCAAATAGTAGTGGAGATGAAGTATAAAGTGGCATCAAACCCCACGGCAGTCAGCATGTCGTTGTGTCCCTGAGACACTTCAAAGTGCTCCTGTGGGGATCGTCCACAGTATTGAGGATGTAAGTCGCTTTGGATAAAAGCGTCTAACAAGTGACATGTCATGTAATGTAATCAAATAAAAATACTTAAGTAAAGTACAAGTTCCCCAAAATCGTACCTAAGTACAGTACTTGAGTAAATGTACGTATTACACCGCTGCAGACACATGAATACTAAGAGGGGCTTTAAAGGTGGTCTGAACAATACTTTATAAACTAAGATGTTAATATGTGTCATTGTTAGTGTACTCACAGACACCGTCGGTTCTATCCGCGGTGCGCGTCCAGGCCACCTGCCGGGTCTCCATGATGACCTGCACAGTGAGCCGCTCCGCCTTCTGCCGGAACACCGTCATCACCACGCCCATCTCCAGGTCCCGCTTTATCAGGGTCTTCTTGTACTCTGTCATCTCGCCCTGCTGCCCCCAACCCGCCATCTCTGAGGCTGAGACAGGGGACACAGACACTCATCAGTCCCTTATGTTGTCCATAATGAAACCAACAAGCAGGTAGTCTATCTTTTTTCATCTGCCTTAGGTGTTTTGGGTAGAGTACACACATTCTTAAAAAATGATCCACCAATTAAAAATCTGCTCAAAGATAGCTAGCTCTAAAAGGGATACATAAAGGTCAGTGAACTTGCATCGGCGACTGAGCCAGTGGATATAAACATGCTATTTAGCCTCATAATCATCATTCAAATAAACTAATGAAGATAACTGGTTAGGATAGGGTTAGTAACTGAAGTTATTCCAACTTTCCAACTTTGAAAGCTGTTTGTATGAAAGGCTCCCCATAACCACCTCTTTGCTTCTGGGGCTTAATGCACCATAAGGGTTTTCCCCAGTCTTCTAACATCGTGGCAATGGAAACATGTTAGCAGCGGGGACTTTTTGTCATGTTCACCAATTGACTTTAAAGAACTCTCGAGAAATGGACTTCTTATATAACTACTCTTTTAGGTAATAATAAACCACACAGGTTACGAGACTTTTGTTTTGGTATGGCTGACATATTGGAATCAGCCTGGGTCCCAGGGGGTCTTACACATCCACATCTTTTCATTCTTCCTCCTTTACTCTGGCCTGCTCCTTTTCAAATGGAATAGTTCACAGCATGAAGCAGGACATGAGCCATTTCACTGGCATGAGTACTATTGTTGTACTAAAGTACTTCATCTACTCTGAGAACATTTTCAGAAATTATGATACACCAAAAAGTGAGAAGGAAATGTTTAAAATGTGTTCGAAGTAATGAATGTTATACAATTTAAAATGTAAAGTATATTTTCAGAAAAATGTGATAAAGCCAAAATGTAACTTTTGGCGGTCAGCAATGTTATATATCTGTTATATATCTTTGTGATTTGTTTTGTTGGGTTTTTGACACAGCTTGTCTAAAACCCAGCAGTGTTATGACGCTGACTCAGACTTGCCACATCTTCTCCACTGTTTCCACACCATATGACCTGAAATCCTGCACACCAATGTGCACATGAACATTTCAGAGAAGAGAGTGCAGACACAAAGTGAGCCTCGTAGTGACCTCACAGTCCCCTGTCCTCGCTGAGTCCTTCACACTGTACAACACTCAGGAGCTGAGCTCATGCATCAAGGTTCTGATAGGGCCCCAACACCAAATCCAAATCACTGTTACAGTCTTCAAGAGCTGAAGTGTATTCATAGTCTGTAGACGTGAAGGCAGCTCAAAAAGGTGAATAAAACAAGAGGACACACATGTTCATTACAACAACCAGGATATCAGCCAACAAACTGTTCGGCCAGCATCTTCATATACACTGAACACAAATATAAATGCAACACTTTTGTTTTTGCTCCCATTTTTCATGAGATGAACTCAAAGATCTAAAACATTTTCTATATACACAAAATAACCATTTCTCTCAAATATTGTTCACAAATCTGAAACAATCTGTGATAGTGAGCCCTTCTCCTTTGCCGAGATAATCCATCCACCTCTCAGGTGTGGCATATCAAGATGCTGATTAGACAGCATGATTATTGCACAGGTGTGCCTTAGGCTGGCCACAATAAAAGGCCACTCTGAAACGTGCAGTTTTGCTTTATTGGGGGGGGTCCGAAAACCAGTCAGTCAGTATCTGGTGTGACCACCATTTGCCTCACGCAGTGCAACACATCTCCTTGGCATAGAGTTGATCAGGTTGTTGATTGTGGCCTGTGGAATGTTGGTCCACTCCTCTTCAATGGCTGTGCCAAGCTGCTGGATATTGGCAGGAACTGGAACACGCTGTCGTATACGCCGATCCAGAGCATCCCAAAAATGCTCAATGGGTGACATGTCCGGTGAGTATGCTGGCCATGCAAGAACTGGGATGTTTTCAGCCTCCAGGAATTGTGTACAGATCCTTGCAACATGGGGCCGTGCAATATCATGCTGCAACATGAGGTGATGGTCGTGGATGAATGGCACAACAATGGGCCTCAGGATCTCCTCACGGCATCTCTGTGCATTCACAATGCCATCAATAAAATGCACCTGTGTTCGTCGTCCATAACATACGCCTGCCCATACCATAACCCCACCACCACCACCATGGGCCACTCGATTCACAACATTGACATCAGAAAACCGCTCACCCACACGACGCCACACACGCTGTCTGCCATCTGCCTTGAACAGTGAAAACCGGGATTCATCCGTGAAGAGAACACCTCTCCAACGTGCCAGATGCCATCGAATGTGAGCATTTGCCCACTCAAGTCGGTTACGACGACGAACCGGAGTCAGGTGGAGACCCCGATGAGGACGACGAGCATGCAGATGAGCTTCCCTGAGACGGTTTCTGACAGTTTGTGCAGACATTCTTTGGTTATGCAAACCGATTGTTGCAGCAGCTGTCCGAGTGGCTGCTCTCAGACGATGTTGGAGGTGAACATGCTGGATGTGGAGGTCCTGGGCTGGTGTGGTTACACGTGGTCTGCGGTTGTGAGGCCGGTTGGATGTACTGCCAAATTCTCTGAAACGCCTTTGGAGACGGCTTATGGTAGAGAAATGAACATTCAATTCACGGGCAACAGCTCTGGTGGACATTCCTGCTGTCAGCATGCCAATTGCACGCTCCCTTAAAACTTGCGACATCTGTGGCATTGTGCTGTGTGATAAAACTGAACATTTTAGAGTGGCCTTTTATTGTGGCCAGCCTAAGGCACACCTAGTGCTGCGTACCTGGACTCACATTCAGGTTCAGGTCCGGACTCAAGTCCAGAGGTTCAGGTTCAGGTCCGGACTTATAAGTCCGGACCTGAACCCATGGCTTGTGTCAAGTTGTGTGAGTAACTAAAGTGAACTTATTGTGAGCTAATTATCAATTGAAAATTAACTCATAATCAACTCAAATTCAAACTCATCAGGTTTATTGTGCTCCCTTCCAACTTGTGTCTACATTTCTCTACAAAGTACAAATGTGCCACTTAGTCTACAAATGACTTATGACAGCAACTACAGTGAACTACTACAAAGTTCAAACATTTATTTCATTTACCAAACTAAAGTAACCAAACAGTCCCTGAGCTGACTGAGCCTAAATCCCTAAAACGTTGCTGAAAGGTAGAGTGTAGAGTAGACTATACGCATCACACTGTTACACGCCTAATATACAGTATAGGCTACACTCTAGTGACTGTACAGTCAGAGTGTACTGTACTGTCTGTGCACCATGTATTTTCTACAACTCTACAATACATACTGTTAGAAATTAAAATCAATGTTGATATGGCGTAATTTTGAATTAAAAACACTAATTTAAATCACTTTTATTCTGAAAAAACCGAAAGTTCACACTATTAACTTAAAACTTTTATTCTGAAAATTCTTCACTTCCGGTTAGCATTAGCATGTGGCGAAATTCTACGTTTTCAAACCGTAAATCGAAGGTGAAATGACATGTGATGTTGTACACTGAGCACACTGGGATTAGCACTCATTTATTGACGCTGAATAACGTTTATCAGGGAATGTTTAAATAACCACAGACACCAGAATATACGTAAGTGCTAGTTTTTTTGCGAGTCCAAGTACCGGTTCCTGACGTTCCGGTTTTAACCGGACTTGAACCGAAACTTTTTACAAGTCCAGTACCGGTTCGGCGTACCGGTACGCAGCACTAGGCACACCTGTGCAATAATCATGCTGTCTAATCAGCATCTTGATATGCCACACCTGTGAGGTGGGATGGATTATCTCGGCAAAGGAGAAGTGCTCACTATCACAGATTTTTTCAGATTTGTGAACAATATTTGAGAGAAATGGTTATTTTGTGTATATAGAAAATGTTTTAGATCTTTGAGTTCATCTCATGAAAAATGGGAGCAAAAACAAAAGTGTTGCATTTATATTTTTGTTCAGTGTAGATATAGACACTGTTCAGTCACTCATTGTTTTGTGAACTACAGCATTTCATTTAACATTTCAATCATCACCCTCTTGGTCTTTTTGTGGACGGTGGAGCAAAGTACAAGTGAACGCTGCTGAAGACAATTTGAGACGACCAAAATGTTACAATTAACTTCCATGTAGTCAAACCCCACTGTAAAACGGTTCAAGCTTTACAACAAAAATACGGACAAGTCCCAAACCCAAGCCCAGAACAAGAGCGCTTAAGCCGCAGAATTACAACTTCATGGTCAGTCACATTGTCTTTAGGTAAATGAAGTCCCTCATCACAAAACAATTTCCCTTTCAAATTTGAAATGTAAATGTTATACCTCTGTTTGTTCCAGGGATGTTTGGATTGTGGGCCCTCCCCCTTCAGCTGAGGGTCCGCAGAAATATCACATACTTTCCCCCACGTACGCAAGAGCTAATCATTTGAAATGCGATGTTAGAGCTCTGAAATACACGTTATTGTGACCGTGCTCTCTCTCTACTTCACTTCATGATATTATAATCACTCTCTTTTCCTCATTTCCATTCACTTACTTATTCTCTATGTCAATCATTCATTTCATTCCAACAGTTCAGTGCTTGAAGATTTTGTGCGGAAAAGTATAGGCATTGGTAAAAATAAGGATGGAATGGGATTACCTTGAATGTACGATTGTTGCTATGGATACTGTCATGAGCCTTACAGCAGATGTGTGTCAATGAAAATGTGGCTCCCTATGCAACAGTGCATGTTTTTATGACAAACGAATTAGGGCTTTGTAGTGCAGTGATGATGTCATAAAGACGTGAGTTAGAAATAGTGTGGGCACACAGATGAGGGGAGAGTTGAAGGTCAATATCTAATATTTAACTTGCAAATGACCGGAGAGATATCAAAACAACACAGAGACACTGGATTGCTGTTGGATTACATTTGAGATAAACATTACATTTTCTTATATATTTTTATTTAAAATAAAAGGAATATTGTGGAATATAGGCAAGTAAGAACCAATTATAAGGCCATACGTACGTTTAGAAAATTGTTGAAATATACCCCTTTCTTCATTTTGAGATATATTAGAGAACTGCTCTGATCCATATCATTATATAAAGTTTTAACATAGTATAATGTGTAGTGTTAATATTCATTGTCTACCTTTTCTACACTGAAATATATTTTTAAATGGAATATAATATACAATATGTATAACAACATTTCAATGTTAATTTCACCTGCCAAAAGGTTAAGGCAGAGGTCATTTTAGTACAAACCTTTTCAATGATACCATTGATTAAACACGATGGAAATGATCTATTAACTTCAGGGTCTTCAATACAATGAGCACACAAACAGTACCTGGGCTCTGGCTATGAGGTTGTTAGAGCTGTTAGCTGTTGGTTGTTAGCTGTTAGCTGTTAGCTGTTGGTTGTTAGCTGTTGGTTGTTAGTTGTTAGCTGTTGGTTGTTAGCTGTTAGCTGTTAGCTGTTGGTTGTTAGCTGTTGGTTGTTAGCTGTTGGTTGTTAGCTGTTGGTTGTTAGTTGTTAGCTGTTGGTTGTTAGCTGTTGGTTGTTAGTTGTTAGCTGTTGGTTGTTAGCTGTTGGTTGTTAGTTGTTAGCTGTTGGTTTCAGACAGGTTTTTATACTGACATAAAAATAGATATTAGAGACAGGATTTTAACCAGGGGTTGAATTGGGCCAGGGCTGTCCACAAAACATAAATTAGTGCTTACTCTGGATGTAGAACATTTTTGTTCAAAAGGTTACACATTGAAGTACAAGTCATGCATTCAACTAAAGCAAAAGTAAAAGTACTCATAATCCAATCTTACTATTAAGTCATATTTGATATGCCTTAATGTGAACATCACACTGTTGTAGTTAGTAATGCAGGGTACATTGAAACAACTTTATAATACAGACTGCTGTGCAGCTTAACCTACAATAATATATCATCATTAAACTGCTAATGTATACTCTTTTTTAATCTGCTTTAAGTTACAAGTCACTTTAGCTGTCACATAAATGAAGTGGATTGTAAAGTAACATAAAATGGAAATACATAACAAGTATCCCAAAATGGTACTTCAGTTTAGAGTAAATGTACTTCCACCTCTCATTTACATTTACATTATGATTTAACAACAAAACAAAACACTTCAGTAGTTCAACATTAAAACTATATTAAATTATGCATATATTTATATTAGACTGCATTTTATTTGTAATGGATCAACACATTTATAACTGATACAACATACAGCAGGGATCACCAACTACATTTGTCCAAGGGCCGACATGTAACCAATAGACACTATCGCGGGCCAGCGATTTTTTTATAGCCCAGAATTTTATAAATAGTATTCAGATTACTTTTGGAATACTTTCTTTTTCCATAACAGATGGGTATGTTTTGGTGAACAGGAGACACTTATTTTATTGTTATAATGGCTTATCAAGAACTCAAACACAACATCTTGGTGTCATTCTGGACAGCTCTCTCATCTGCACCCCACATGAAAAACATCACCCGGACTGCATTCTTTGTACCGTCTTAAAACCTTTCCTTGGAATATGTTATGAATTGTAAGGTGTCCTTGGGTGCTTTGAAAGGCGCCCCTAAATAGAATGAATTATCATTATTATTTATTATCTGAAACGATGTAATAACTTTTAAAACTTTTTCCAGTCACTTTCCCCATGCATTCAGCAGCAGCAGGCCACGACCTACCTGATACAACATCCAGAAAGTATGGCTACGCAGACGATCTTGCCATCATGCTGAGCCGACCAACGTGGAAGGCTATAGAAGAGGGTCTTAACGAAGACATGGGCACACTAGTAGCATACCTCCGAAGGTGGCGCCTACAGCTCAGCGTCGGGAAAACAGTCGCAGCGGCATACCACCTTAGCACCAGAGAAGCCAGGAGGGAACTTGAGGTGCGCGTCGACAACAAATGTCTGGAGGTCCAGCAAGCCCAGAAGTATCTTGGAGTGCGTCTGGATCGGACATTGTCCTTTAAAAAACACCTGGAAGAAGTCAAGGCCAAGGTGACATCCAGGGTCGCGCTGATCCGCTGCCTCGCTGGAACAACCTGGGGAGCCTCCGCTAAGACGCTGCGAATATCCACTCAAGCCCTGGTCTTCTCTGTAGCGGAATACTGCGCCCCAGTCTGGAGCAGAAGCCCTCATGCGAGAAAGGTCGACGTGGCTATCAATACCTCCCTCAGAATAATAACTGGATGCTTAAAGCCTACCCCTGTGTCCCTCTTGCTAGTCCTCGTGGGAATAGCACCGGCCGGCCTCCGACGGGAGGCTGCCACCCTCGCCCTGGCCAGGAAGGCACAAAAGTATGACTGGCACATCCTGCACCACACCACAATAACTCCAGCACCTCCAAACAGACTCAAGTCCCGCCACCCCTACAACATAGCAGCTCAAGAGATGCTCAACTCCACCTCTGAGGATATCTCCAGAGATGCATGGTTGGCAGCAGCTTGGAAGCAGGAGTGGGAGTCAGCCGGGCCCTCCCGAATCCACCGTTACATCTGGGACCCAGGAGATGGCACCATTGGAGGAGACGACCTACCGCGCCGGCAGTGGACCACTCTGAACCGTCTGCGAACTGGGGTCGGTCGCTTTAAAACCTCGATGAAGACGTGGGGCTTGGCGGACAGTGCGGCATGCGAGTGCGGTGACCCTGAGCAGACCGCTGTCCATATAATCACCATCTGCCCCTTATATAGACCACCCTCGGAAGCCAGCCTCTTCGACCTAGGACCAGAGATGCGGGCATGGCTACACGACACCGAGTTGGACATCTAACGTTATACGAAAGAAGCAGCAGCAGGCCATTCACTTTGATTTCATCCCGTTATGAAATGTCATCATTTCGACAATAAAGAAATGCTACATAAACGTTATCTTGTACATTTTATCCAACCATCTCCGTTTCTAACTTTCAATATATTTTGAAAGAGATCTCTCTCTCTCTCATCTGCGTGCGGGGGCGGGCCTCACAGACACGCTGCATCTCTCTCTCGCTCACAGACATGCTGCAGCCCTGTGCAGTGTGCACACAGTTCTGCCGGTAATGAATATTAGGATACATTTTGTGAGGAAACTTTTCCACCAATAATTCCAATAATTATTCCAAAATGTATTCACTTCAGGTTTACGAAAGTAACTGTAATCAGATTACTCGTTTTTCAAATGTAACGCCAGCTGAATACAGTTAGCCTACTTGATGTTTGTATTCTGATTACGTAACGCCGTTACAAGTATTCCGTTACAACCCAACCCTGCTTCTAGGCTACTGTCCCGCAGCTCCTGCCTCTCTGTTGGACTCTGTCGCAGCGGGGCTACTGCTGTGGTGCGGAGCGCATTAACCAGACTCTTCAGAACGAAGGATCACTTCTTCTTCAGGGGAGGGAAGGTTTCGCAGTACGCAGTCTACTGTCCCGCAGCTGCTGCCTCTCTGTTGGACTCCGGTACTGCACCTTACTCACGAGACGTTGTAAACAAATAAATGGGTGGGGGGCGAATGCAGTAACCACTCCGCTAACGCCACAGTCACCCCCGTCGTGCGGGCCGGATGAGAATGTCTGGCGGGCCGGATGTGGCCCATGGGCCGCCAGTTGGTGGTCACTGAGACAGTATATAAATGAGGAGTTTTATTAAATATTAAAGTGGACCTATTATGCTATATTGGAAAAATATATTGTAGGGCCAAAACATGTCTGTGAACAGTGGCGAGCCGTCAGGGCCCTCAGGCCCTCTCTGAAGTCCTAAGATATTCTACAAAATAATATTTAAAAACATTAAAAATATATATATTTTTTGTTATATTTTTCATTAGTTTTACCAAAATAACTTGATTTAATTGTAATTAAAAAAACATTTCCACAGAAATAAATCCTTCGAATCTGCCTGTTCAGTTTCTGTTGGAATGTGAAGGGTTAAATGAAAGAAGCTCCTTTAGCCGTCTCTGCAAGTAACTGTGAAGACAGGAGCTGATTGGTGGTCCTGCTGTAAATTCACAGAGGGCCCGCTACAGTAACTCAATGAGAGAGTAATGTCAAATGACAGTACAATTGACCAATCATATCTTCCCTCTAAATGGGTGGGTTTTATTATCGCGGACTTTATGACAAGTTCCGCCCGCTGTGACGCTTTTCTTGTTTCCATAGCAACGACAACTTCCTTCCAACAGCGTAAACTCACCTTCAAAATAAAAGCATGCCAAATTACACTGAAGACATACAACTGCAACGAAAGTAACACAATGCAATATCCTTTTCAATTTCAAAGAACACAAATTGGATTATTTACAGGTGTTGTTTTGTGTGATAGAGGGACGCTGTCATTGATGCGCTTTGTACCCCTGGCCGTTGTTTTGATATTCCGCCGAAGTATACGCTGTGACATAATAACTCTTTTTTCTTTTTTTCGAGGGAAGGGGTGGGGATCAGAGGGCCTAGGTATAAAAGTCACGGCTCGCCACTGTCTGTGAAGTTTTTTTCTTAAAATACCAAACAGTTCACCCATTGTAGCCATCCCTCATACTGCTCAAACCCCTATTTTGCAGCCCTGTTAGAGAAACGTGGAATTTGGGTCCTTAGCTTGGAGAAAAAAAAAAAGAGGAGGCGGAGCTAACGCCTGATCAGAATTCTACCGGAGATAAAGTCCAATTCTGCTGTGATAAAACGCCATCCTGTTCTAAACCACATCAAGGATTATTTCTGAAACAGTATGGAGCTCGAATGCTTTTTCTCTTGCGGGTTTACCACAAGGTGAGTTCCTTTTTATATGTCATGCTTTTTAAAACACATGTGCTCTCCAGTACAGGTTAGCTCTGAGTGTTAGTGAAGCTTGCTAATGTAAACAAAGACGAGATTACGTCCAAAACACGTCAGGCATTGTTTCTGATAGCAATTTTCTGTGGGTCCGCTGCCGATTTGTCGTCAGATCGGCAGCAAATCTGTATCTGCTCGTTGTACCCCTGTTTTTAAAAGATTTGGGTACGGAGGAAAAGAGAGAGGGTTTTATTTTTCTGACGCTGCGTGAGTTCTCCGACGCACATCACAAAGTGCATTTTGGATGATAGGTCCCCTTTAAGTAAAATGGGTTATTCATACCAAGCCGTTTTTGTTCAAAGGGAATCACCTTAAAGGGGACCTATCATTCAAAATGCACTTTTGTACGTCTTTTATACATGAATATGTGTCCCCGGTGTTCCAGGGAACTCACCAAGTGTCAGAAAACACAACCCTCTCTATTTTCCTCCATACCCAAATCTCTAAAAAAGGGGCTGCAACGGATCTGATACAGACTGATCCAGATTTGAACACTGTCCTGACGTCAGGACGGTGGCGCTACGGCTATTGGTAAATTCTCCACCTATCAGGGGAATGAGAGGTTGGGCCACGGCCGGCCATTGCCGCTCTAAAGCGCTGGAGACGCTGTAGTACATATGCCAGGCCTGTAAGTGGCGCTGTAGTCTGCCACAAAAGCAGCGAAGAAGACTTCCCTTGCATGGTTGCCATGGTTGCCCTTCTGTTTATTCTCCGCTGTGGCTCTATTTCTCCCTCCCCGAGGCAAGCGTTTGCGCCTCCTGCTTTAAAACAAATGAATAATGACTCTATATAATCACATGTAAGGGATAATGTGCAGCGACGCTGTGATTATGGGGAAAAGAACACCGACAGGCTGATCAAGAGCCCGACGCGAAGCGAAGGGATCTAGATTCGCCCGACGCGAAGTAGCCTGCTTCGCGTCGGGCTTCTGATCAGCCTATCGGTGTTCTTTTCCCCATAATGACCAAGTCGCTGCACATTATCCCTCTTATTACATTACACATTATCAACAAAGTAACGACATGACTCCCAATATTAATTGAAATGCTTTTATGGATTTAGAAAATTATTTTATTGATTTAAAAAATAGTTGTATTGATTTAAATTGACATGCATCCGCTAAGAAAAATAGTCCGTTGTTACTGTTTGAACTAACGTAGCAGTGGCAGGAACTGCTTCGATAGTGTTTTTGAGGAGCTTTTTGATTACAGATTTGAAAACATCGTTGCTTGCTTTAAAAGTAGCACAATTCATTATGTCAGACCTTGGGAAGTATCTAGATATCCCTGCCCTAATGCCAAAGTAACTGCCAACTCCCCTCTCCTGCAGGGTGGCGTGGTCAGTTGCAGCTCACAGAATCAGCCCCCTGCAAAAACAGGGCTGGAAAGAGCAAATAGAGCGAAATGAAGCATGGCTAAAATGCAGGATCTGTTTGGTATTTTGAAAAAATATATTTATATACTTTATATAGGTATGGCCCTACAATATATGTTTCAAATATAGCATAGGTCACCTTTAAGAAATAAATATATAAATGTTTTCTACACAGCTAGTTTGAATGACTTTGTATACTGCAGGGTAGCTTGTGAATTTACTCCAGGTGGAACTAAAGTCTGATTTAACACTTGATTATATTTCACATCATTCATCCACATCTGTAAACTAACTACCTGTATTCAATAAATGTAGTGGAGTAAAAGTACACCATTTACCTCTGAATTGTAGTGGAGTAGAAGAAGAAAGTAGCCTACCATCAAATGGAAATACTCAACTAAAGTACATGTCCCTTAAAATTGTACTTAAGTGTAGTACTTAATTAAATGTACTCAGTTACTTTCAACCACTGTCAAAATCCGTATTCAGCATTAGGCCACACAGCAACATGTGAGGATAGATGTGAGTGTGATGGGGAAACCAGCAAACCTCCGACTCCGGTGGAACCGGTAGTAGCCTACTATACACGCACACGCCCGAGAGCACACACACACACACACACACACACACACACACACACACGCACACACACACATATGCTGCGGGTTTTCTCTGCTCTTTTCAAACGGTTCCAGCAGCAGCAGTTGACCCGCTGCTGCTCACTTATCATTGTGATATAACAAAGTAAAGTCTGACCTGTGTGAGGTGGTCCTTCAGCTCTGTTGCCGCTTCTTTTCTATCTGATCATGGTTTGAAAGTCATGGAAGGAGCTGCAGAGGATGTAGAGTGTTGACAAAAAGGCCAGCCGCAAACCGGCCAGTTCCTCTATCTGTGTACAAGGAAGTAAAAGTTCACTTGCAATATATGCACAGCGACAAGTTATAAAAAAAAAGGACCGGAAGCAGGGACGGTATCTATGCAAACGAGTCACGACTGTGCCTGTGGCACCGCAGAGCTCTCGGCTAAGAACACATTCATACAGAGGAACATGGTGTCAGCCCCGTCAGTCTGACATGTGGTTCTCAATCTGCGGGGCGAGGACTCCTCATGTCCTTTAAACTGCTCCTCAGAATTATTCCTATAGCCTGAAGGAACTCCACTCATAAAATGAAAAGTAGGCCTTTATGGTAAGGGAAATTAAAGAATAATTACTCATCCTTTATTACTGGATGAAGAAGTATTCACAACCACCTTCTAACTAATAGAACTACCAGCAGAGGTTGAGAAGTACTCAGATCTTGTACTTAAAGAGCCTGTGACACGGTTTTCCCCCATCATCCAAACCCATCAATTTGAGTACATATTGTCCCCTTGAAAACCGTTACTGAACTGATTTTGGATATTTGTACTTTGATAACCGTTAATCTGCCTTCAATGTTGACAATTTTCTGGATCTTCTCGCGGATTCTTCAAGTCCCGCCAAATGATGGGTGACGTCATTGCGGGCACAGCGCTCCAGCTGCACCGTCCAGGATCCCAGCATCTGCATGTAAACCTTTATATATATACAGTCAGATGTAAACGCACGACGGCGCACACAGCAGCAAGCTCAGACAGCGATGACAGGTTAATGTTGAACGTGTCTGAGAGCTCATATGAGGCTGAAGGATCGGTTTATGTTGTATCTGTTAGAAGTCTAGGAATGAGGTGCGTCAATATGGGCGATCATATGGTCATGTAGCCAGTGGGACTGGGACTAAAAATCATCCCGGGACTCTCGACCGGCCCACTTCGGTACCGCTAGTAAATTGTCAACGGGGGGAGCGGGGGATGTAAAATACAAATATAATGTATAATGTCTGTGTCTTTGACATTAGCGCTGCTAGCCACCTGTGCCCTGTACTACGAAGCCAGTTCAACAGACCCTGGATATGTTTGAGTAACAAACAAACTAACAACAAACTAACAAACGAGATCTCGCTAAGCGGTCCTACGACGCTGGTTATCAACTCGGTAAATCAAGCCAGGGTTTCTCTCTCCAGCTGAGAGCGCGTTCACGTCTAAGACACGAGTGGATCTGACTTTAATTACATTTGTCTCGAGTGTTTCGTCAACATAATGTGTTAAATAATACTTCTGCATACAGTCTGTGACACTGTGAGTGTTGCACGGCCAGATGAGGCTGGAGAAGCTGACTCAGATAAGGAAATATATGATATATTATGATATTATATGATCGATGATCTGATTGATGATGTAATATGAATGATAAGTGCGACACTTCGGCGTCTTCTCTGCATACGGCAGTTTAAACTGTATTTTCTTTATCCTGTTATATGACTTGAGAGATTTAAACTCCGCACACTGAGTTGATCTCTTTTCTATAGACGCCGGAGGCGGGCAGCGTCAGGTAAAATAAGTTATTTAGCCTTCTCAAACCTGAGCCTCACGCGCCGCCTATGGGGGATGTGCTAGTTACTTATCCGACCGGCCCACTTCGGTACCGGCCCATCGGGATTCGTACCGATGGCCAGTCCGCCACTGCACCCAGCCCACATAAACTGTCAACGGGGGGAGCCTCGCTGCGGGGAAACGGTGGACCTAGTGTCCCGATCGGAGTGGGAATAATAATAATAATAATCCGTGCATTTTATCCATTAATTTCCCCAACATTGTGGTAAAAAACCACACGTTTAATCCATGTTGTTGGTGTACTACAACTACAAAAAGCATCGGTTTGTTTTCTCATCAGTAAATGCAGACCGGCTCAAACAAACGATTTGTAATCATCATCCTCACGATCATTTAATGTATCATATGTTCGCCGCATTGACATGAAAGCACTAATAAATGTAGTTTCATCCACTTGAGTTTACAACCACAAAAATAATCGATTTGTTTTTATATCACATCCGACGGGAGGAAATTCAGCAGCTCTCACTCCCGATTTGTAATCCTAATGTAATCATCATCTTCACCACGATCATTTATGTTTATGTCGCCGAATTGACATGAAAGCACTGACAAATATGAATATACTGTAGTCACTTCATTAAAACGTTATTAACGTGCCTAAACTCAGTAATTCACCATTTCTACGATGACAACACACACTTTGTCCGTGTTTGGCTCTCGAAGCGTTCCCGCATTGACGTCACTTCCGGCTTCCCCCAAAACTTCAAAATGAGTGAAGGAATTTCCCCGCGATGTTCGAAATTATTGATATTTAACGAAACGGTATCGCTTTTTCTTTTTTAAACTGACGGTTCGAGATTACTAGTAGCCCAATATTTCATTGCACAACAGTTGTTGGGATGGTGTCACAGGCTCTTTAAGTAGAAGCAGCCTACCAGAGTCAATACTCTGTTACATGTAAAAGTCCTCCAATCAAAATGTTACTTAGTAAAAGTACAAAGGTATTATCAAAAGTATTCAAAATATATTGAAAGTACCAAAAGTAAAAGTCCTGCATTCAAAATGTTCCCCAAGTAAAAGTAGAAAAGTATTCTCATCAAAATATAGTGAAAGTAGCGACGGTAAAAGTAGTCATTGTGCAGATTGGTCCATTCCAAAATAATATATATGATATGTTTTATAATGATTGATCATGAAAGTGTTCTCAAAGCTGGTGAAGGTGCAGCTAGTCTGAAGGACTTTGTAGACTGCAGGGTAGCTGGTGGATTTACTCCAGGTGGAGCTAAAGTCTGATTTAAAAGCTGATTATATTTCACATCATTCATCCAGATCTGTAAAGTAAAGGTATTTAAGGTATTAAATACATGTAGTGGAGTAAAAGTACAACATTTACCTCTGGACTGTAGTGGAGTAGAAGTACAATACTTTTTTTTATAAAGTACAGTAGTACTAGTTACTTTACACCACTGGTCCATATAATTATTCCAATAACCTGAAGCAACCTCATTTATACATTTAAAAGTAAGAATGGTAGAGAAAATGTAAGAATATATTACTCTTTATTCAATATTCAGATCCTATAGCCTACTAAGGCTCCTAAAAGAACCTGCTTCTTTACACTAGTCATCTTGCTTTTAAATCCTTACTTAAGTTAAAGTGCAACATTGTATACGCATTATGTACTTAAAGTGTGAAATATAATATGTGTTATGCTGCAGAATGATCCCTTTCTGAGTTATTTCTGTGTCATTGATATCACTGGAGTTAGGAATAATGTGCTTCAGCCTGGATGCTGCAGTGTGCACTGCTGCATCGGTGTCAGTACAGATAAGTCAAAACAACTTTAATAAAATATTCTTCTCTGAATTACAGTTATCATGGTTAAATGTAAGCGTTTAAAATAAATACTTAATTCAAATATACAATTATAACATCTATAAATATACCCTTTGTATGTATCTGGGATGGAAAAGGTGCATACAATGTGATCCAAGTTCCAAATGTATTCACATTTCTGGGAATAAAATAATAAAATGATTTCCATACACAAATATTAAGACAAGAACAAACATTAATCATGAAATCATGTCCACCGTGCCATTGTGTGCATTTCTGTAAGATTATATAAGACATTTGCATGTGGAACTTGCCTCAGTAATTTGCATGTTAGCGGAACAGAAGGGTGGGGTGTTAATACAGATACAGAGCAGCCTTTCAGTCTCAGAGCAGGTTTGGATTAGTTCAGATCCACTCGTTTATTTTCATGTCAACTTTTACAACTCAAAGTCAGACAAGATCAGATGAAGATACATGTCACTGGTTGCAACACATCCTCACTCCCAGGTCGGCCTATGTTGACGTTATGTCAAGTCCCCTGTGTCGGCTTTTTCCAACGCAAGGGGGGGGGCCTTAGCGTCCATTTTCAGCTTTCCGGGAAGTCCATATGCTTCTATGGACGCTCATGGAAGCACGGCATTCGTTTGTGTCGGCTGCCCTTAAAGGCAATGTGAGCGTCCATTCTCATTGGATAACGGAGAATTGTACACCCGGAAGTAAGTATTCCCCTTACTGTCGATTGATTTTACAGTGATATCTGCACTACTCATCGACTAAAAAACACCAGATTATCCTTGTTAATTACACAACATTGATTGGTTTAAATTGTGTGCAATGCTTTTGTATTTTTTCCCTTCGATTCGGAGAAACAAATATTTTTTCGGAGTAAAGGATGGCAGAAGACACTTCACTACCCAGAATCCCCAGCTATCGTTTGGACTACACCATGTGCTCTGTTTGACGTCAGGTGATCTTCAAATTTCTCCCTGCAGAAAAAAAAAACATGGCCGAACTTCGTTTTATTCTCGGTGGAAAATGCCTATTTTAAAGTTAGTTTGGCCATTAAAATGCGTTTTGATGTCATTTGATGCGAGAAATATGAGTTGTTATTTCAGATTATGTGTGCAGTGGATGTACATGATCTTTAGTTTTCTAGTTATTACGAAGATTACTTCAGGATATTGCGTCCATAACGTTTTCATTGTTACCAAGGTGGTTGCTAGGGACGCTGCTATCGATATTATTTCTGTTATGTTGTGTAACTGTTTAATGGTGTTATCTTTATTGCTACCCCCTTCCCCGTCAATGTATAGTGTTGGTCTACAGCGCAAACATATTAGTTTAACAAAATCCGCATCTAAAGATAGCCTACGTTATTTTCCCTGTGCAATTCCAGTCTCACATCTCAGAGCACACCGTCATTAACAAATACCGGAAACAGACCGAAAACATTTAAAAAAAATTAAATAATACTTATTCCGAGTGTGCTTCCTTTTCTCTTTGAAAGTCATCACATACCGGCATTGTAATACACGGTTCGGCTGCATTAAATATTACATATCTGCTGTAGTTCTGTATTTATAGAGCCCTGATGAGAAGACAAACATGAGGAACTGAAAACGTGACGTGGATCATAAATATATCAGCCATTAAACAACATCTTACATTTCTTTTCACACAATACGTCTCCTTGCAGTATCAACACTAATTCGGCTGACTTTTATATTTGATCCAATTGGTAGATAGGCTGTATTTACACCATAAAGGTGCACAGCTGATATAAAGGGACACCTAGTGGTTAAAGCATGTTATTGAATTTCATTATTTTTATTATTAGATATTAATAGGATCCCTATAAAGTATGTTCATTACTCGTTATTCTCTACTAATAGTTAATTAAAGACTGTATATAATGACTATTTTGCACATCCCTTTCAAGATTTTCTAAGGTTTATTGACATATCATATAGGCCTACACAACTAGCGTGTAGTTCTGCATTAAATGAAAAACTTGGGTTGCAGGTTCCTCAATAGTGCATTACATCTATCAATATGTGTGCATACCTCCAGCAATGTTAACTATGTTGAAGCACTTATTTTAACTGATATTATACATAATGTATTATACTCTTATAAGATGTATGTAGATATTTCATCTCCGGCCTTGTCAGGTATTGAACAATCAATACATAAAGAACACAGAATTGTTAAATATAAAACACAGAATTTGTGTGATTATACTAAATGATTTACAAATAAACACCACTGCATATATAACTGTTACACATGCTGATGTAACGCAAATGTTCCAACTTGGGATCAATTAAGTATATCTTATCTTATCTTAAGCTGATCGATGGCTACTGCCATATTTGCAAAATGTGCCTCTGAACCTTGACAAGTGCATGTTTCAGGCTTATCAATGAACAACAGGAGGGGTCACAGACATAAGACCAGCTGTTAAATAAAGCTCTTCTGACCTTAGCTGGCATGTGGGTATATATATATATATATATATTAATGATGCCCATAATGGGCACAAGCAATTTTCACCCATTTATTAATTATATGTGTTTCCTGTCCCCTAAACCTCCAGGGATGTACACAGTTTAATACTGGCAACTTCTTATTATGAGAAATACGAAAACGTCTTTTAAAACTACAACTCCCAGTAGAGACGTGCCATAGAGAACATGTTGCGAAACAGAATAGCCAGCATGTGTAGTTCTGGGGACGGGGTGGGGGAGGGGGGGACGCGGTGGACCCGTTCAAATCCAGTTTTGGACAGTCTGCCGTGGTTCCATCCCATTTCAAGTGCTGTTCGAGGCTCTGCAACCCTCGGAGCACACTCTCCAATCACAGAGCTTGAGGACTATCACTGAGGCCCATTCCCAAACCGCCCTCTACACCCTACCCCTCCGTTTGCGCGTTCACGCGGAGGGTCCGTCATATTGAGGGCTGTTCCAAAGCAACGAGTGTGGAGGGGGAGTGGGCTATCAAGCCCTCAAACAGCGAGTCTGCAGCGGTGCTGACTTGAGACCGGTCTCTACCTGACCGGAGTCACGTTGTGTGTGTCCGTCAGGAAACACGCTGTTTACAAGTAGTTCCAGCAAACATCCACTGATAAATTGCGATGTTAACAACCTCATGATAACCTCATATGTTTTTAACTTAGGATCATACCTGTGTTTAGTCTAGAAAAAGGTAAATGTGTGCATTTTATTGTAAAGTTGTGTATATTTACAGACCGTTGCAAAAACTAAGAAGCTTATAAACATCAGGTTTAAAACTAAAAGAGCTTTGAAACACAATGAAAGATGTTTGGAGTTTTATTTGAGTTATTCATTTAAACTTTTTGTCTAAGAGATGCTGATTTGAAACCGTTGTTACATACAGTTACGGCATTTCCTGTTTCTGCCGGAGAGAGGGGAGGCCGTCCCAAAGCTTGCTGCTGTATTTACTCCCTCCATCTGACAGGAGGGAGCCTCGTTGAGCTGCGAGTGTGGCTACAGACGGAGTTCACTCCATCACGGAGGGGTAGGGTCGAGGGAGTGGTTTGGGATTGGGCCGGAGTTTGTCAAACAGAGCAGATGGTGTAGTCCAAACGATAGCTGGGGATTCTGGGTAGTGTAGTGTCTTCTGCCATCCTTTACTCCGAAAAAATATTTGTTTCTCCGAATCGAAGGGGAAAAATACAAAAGCATTGCACACAATTTAAACCAATCAATGTTGTGTAATTAACAAGGATAATCTGGTGTTTGTTAGTCGATGAGTAGTGCAGATATCACTGTAAAATCAATCGACAGTAAGAGGAATACTTACTTCCGGGTGTACAATTCTCCGTTATCCAATGGGAATGGACGCTCACATTGCCTTTTATGCCGTGCTTCCATGAGCGTCCATAGACGCATATGGACATCCCGGAAAGCTGAAAATGGACGCTAAGGGCCCCCCCCCTTGCTTTGAAAATGGACGCGAAGGATGCGTTGGAAAAAGCCGACACAGGGGACTTGACATAACGTCAACATAGGCCGACCTGGGAGTGAGGATGTGTTGGTCACTGAGCTGAGAACCACCAGACAGCAGCTCTGCTTTCCAGCCAGTGGGGCAGTGTTTCCTTTATTCACTGAAACAATGTTTTCAAAACACACACACACAAATTCCTACATCCAGTTGAAACACTATATTACGACAATTGTAATTATAGTAAGAGGTAATAATCATGATTTGATCTATTATGTGAGTATATCCTGCAGATATTTTAGAGTTTGAATTGGTCAGCAAACAGATAAATATATGAATTCACTAGACCTAAGTTTTGGATATAATTTTTAGGGTTGTGTTTTCACATTATACCAAATGTTTCAAACCATTTTCCAACCAGGAGAAATCTTACATTTTAATAAAGCTAAGGTCAGTTTCATATTGTCTCCTGTAATAGCCAATCCCCTTTAAGCTAACCTCAGCCTTGCGATTGTCTGCCAGAAGCTGTCACCATGTTATCAAATTGTGAGCCAGAATTGTTCTTAGACTTTTGTGTATCTCTTGGTTGTTTTAAGTCTTTAGCAAAGCAAGTTGAGCTAGCTTTAGCAGCAGCCAGTGCCGCGATAAAAACACTTTATAACGTGAAACTGCTCTGCCGCTTTTTATCCACGGGTCTGTTTGTTTTTGACACGAGGAGACAGACCTCGGCTAATAAAACCTTTTGAAAGGATGAACATGTGAAGGGATCCTAACATTCAATATAACATCTCCCATGATACCACTCTTCCTCTTACACCACACGTTATTCTGTTTCTTTGATATACTCAATCAATATATCTGATAAATAAACAATCAATATATAGGTGTTACATCTGAGCTTCTGCAAGCGTTTGTTCATAACCGAACACATGTTGATCTGCTGCAAGTCCTCAGTTAGTTGTACTTGATATTCAAACCAGAACCACTACAATGAGAAAAGAAAAGGCACAGCATCACATCTGCACACACAACACAGTCTGTCACTGAGACACCTGTCACAGGCATCCCTCGATTGGTCAGTTTGAGGAGCGAGGAAAGAATAACTGAGAAACAGTCAACCTCCTCTCTGGCAGTGGACTCATCCCTGAGTCACTCCTAAGCTTCTCAGACAGTTCAACTGGTCATAAGGATGTTATCATTCAACACATGCTCACCATGACACTGACAACAGGCCCGTGTCAGGTTCTGTCTCCCAGAACCCTTCTGCAAACAGCATTTAATGAGACCTTTCTTACAATGGGCTCACGTTCAGGACAGATCCATGTTTTATACTGACTGTTATTGAACATGGCTCTCAGTGGTGTGACCTTCAGTGTTCAGAGATGATGACATCACACCCATACACCACTGCTCCTTCTGCACGGACGCTGACCGTTTGAAGCCTTTAGACTTCGTTAGGCATTGTTAGCCTGGTCTCAATGACATCTTCCATAGCCAACCCCATATGGAACAGCTGATCCATGTAAACAAGAGAATGATTTCAGTGCTGTGTTATTCAAAACAGCTTGTTGCTAAATGAAAGGCAGGGGAGAACCTCTGATATCACTATATTTGATACGGCACACTTGTCTTTAGGTGAGATATAAATGTTATCAAGCACATCCAAGTGTGTGTGAGCACCAGGTGGACGGGACGTGGTTCACTGTTCCTGATCCTCCTCCGGCTCCCTGAGGCCCTGACTGTGCAGAGTCTTCCCCGTCATCTCCATCATGGCCTGGGCCTCTGGGTCCATATCCAGGATGCTCCTTTTGCCCTGTCCCTCCTCGCCCTGAAACACAACAAATACAGAGATATCTCAAGTGTAACTGTTTATAGTCTGAAGGAAACGCTTCCCTATAGGTGGTGCCGGCAGTCACGGGCCTGATGTTCTGCTATGGAGGCCCACAGAGGCCCTATAGGTGGTGCCGGCAGTCACGGGCCTGATGTTCTGCTATGGAGGCCTGATGTTCTGCTATGGAGGCCCACAGAGGCCCTATAGGTGGTGCCGGCAGTCACGGGCCTGATGTTCTGCTATGGACGCCCACAGAGGCCCTATAGGTGGTGCCGGCAGTCACGGGCCTGATGTTCTGCTATGGAGGCCCACAGAGGCCCTATAGGTGGTGCTGGCAGTCACGGGCCTGATGTTCTGCTATGGAGGCCCACAGAGGCCCTATAGGTGGTGCCGGCAGTCACGGGCCTGATGTTCTGCTATGGAGGCCCACAGAGGCAAGAAAGGAAAACTGACCTCTACCGTGTTCTCTTTGCTGTTTCTGACTTTGCTCACATGTGAGAATAAAGGTCAAATGAAATGTTTGAAAAGGAGCGAGTGGCATGGACAAGCATTTGTTGTGATCTGTGAAACCAAAGGAGAAAAGCTTGTGCAGCCATTTTGTTTCAGTTTAGAACTAAGGTACATACGCCTCTTGTGGCTCAAATGAATCCACCTATTCAAAACATTTCATCTAAAAAGGGATCTGACAATACTTCATTCCGACTTGTTCTACAAAATGGAAAATAAAGAAATAAGGAAGAAGAATGTTTATCCTGGCCAAACCTGTGTCTTTCACCTGTCACTCAAACAAAGAGGGGGACCCAGATCAGAGCTTCTGCATTCTCTTTTGGATTCCCTCATTCCCTTTCTCTTGATTCCACTGAATATGGACTTCAGTGCGTGACAAACTGTAGACATAAATATAAAGTATATACGTCATACTAAGGTCTGCTCCTCCTGACTGTGCGCCTGTGTCTGTCTCACCCCCACATCCGTCCCCCAGCCCCTGTCAGCACCTCCCCCCCAGCAGAGGGCCCTGCTGCTGCTCCATCCGGCCCCCAGCCCCTGTCAGCACCTCCCCCCCAGCAGAGGGCCCTGCTGCTGCTCCATCCGGCCCCCAGCCCCTGTCAGCACCTCCCCCCCAGCAGAGGGCCCTGCTGCTGCTCCATCCGGCCCCCAGCCCCTGTCAGCACCTCCCCCCCCAGCAGAGGGCCCTGCTGCTGCTCCATCCGGCCCCACCCACAGCATCAACCTCTGCATATTATTACTTGGACAAAGTCCAGAACTAAGACAAGATAACAGGGACCTTGATGCCGTAGGGTCATTCAGGAGTGAACGCAGAACCAGAGTGAGAGTGAAATACAGCACAGATAAGATGATCACTCTTCTACTGAAGAATGGCTCCTTCATGACTTCCGCAGGATACATAATCAATGGAACAGTTGCTCTGATAAACCACATTATCCACTGACTTTATTTCCTCTGTTTTGTCTTAAAGAAAGAAAGAAAGAAAGAATGTCCTCTGACCTCCTGTGGTTCTGGGGGCTTCCCCACGGCCCACACCTCCACAGAGTCCAGGCGGAAGTCCTCCTCCTCAGACAGCTGGGGGCTGCCGTAGGTGGTGCACCTGGGCCGTGCACGGCTGTGACCGCGGCCAAAGTCACTGTCCAGCCACAAGCCGAAGTACCCGTGCTGGCCCCCCATACCCTGAGAGACCACATGATAAAAACATGATCTGCCTTTAAGTGTTTTTCCTTCTCTCCTAGAGTTGCCTAAATGCATCTGCCCATATTGTATTACATCAAAGTTCAATGAAAACATGTGCTCTTTAACTGGTGACCATGAGTACAGTAAACATGAACACCACTTATTAAGAGATAGACATTCATTGATCTATTTATTTTTGGGAAACAAAAAGCACTCATAGTATTGTGTTCTGTATAGTAGTAGTATAGTAGTAGTAGTAGTAGTATAGTAGTAGTATAGTATAGTAGTAGTATAGTAGTATCTGGCACAGTTTAAGAGATATCCTCAGCCTGTGTCTGCGTGCAGTTTGGTGCTGGCAGAAACCCCCGGTCAGAGACTCTGTGCAGGCGGATCACTCCAAAGGGATGAGATCTGCTATGAGACGGGTCAGCCCTCTCTCCGTACTGGCTTTCAGACAGCACGGTTATTTATACAGCAACGTTCAACACAAGGCCCTTCAAAGTGCTGAAGAGCATTAAGACATAGTGCAGCGGAGTCACACGGACCGGAGGTTCTGGGAGCTTGTTCAGATGTTTGGAGCACGAGAAGTGAACCTCTCCATGTCTAATTGGGACTCTGGCTCTTTGGGAGTCCTGTTGTTGGTGTGGATTGAAACAATAGCTACTGTACTGTGATAAGTAACACTCTCTTGTACTCATCACAATAAAGGAGAGCTTTGACCACCAAGTATGAATCAGTTCATCCTTCAGTCAAAGGATGCTTTGTTCCAAAGTGAAAGAAGTTCCATCATTATGTTATAACAACGGACAGTGGCCACCCTCAAAGACATAAAACATAAAGGTTCATAATATTGACTTGGTAAGTGGGAAGGAGGCTGTGGCGCAGTGGACTAGTGCGTTGGTGTTGGGATCAGGGCACAGGTTCAAACCCCACTGCAGTCAGCATGTGGTTGTGTCCCTGAGACACTTCAAAGTGCTCCTGAGGGATCGCCCACAGTACTGAGTATGGAAGTCGCTTTGGATAAAAGCGTCTAACAAGTGACATGTCATGTAATTTCAGCAGACTCACCAGTCCGTTGGGCATGGTCTGCTGGTTCTGGTTCAGGTACATGAAGTGCTCGTTGTATCCTGTTGCTGTGTACACTCTCAGTCTGGGGAACACAGTGAACAGGAAGCATCTAGAGTCCCCTACACACACACACACACACACACACACACACACACACACACACACACACACACACACACACACACACACACACACACACACACACACACACACACACACACACACACACACACACACACACACACACACACACACACACACACACACACACACACACACACACACGTGTGAGCTGCGTCTGCTCCGCTCCTACACAGCATCATGGAAGCCTGAATAAACTGGTATTCATCAAATCTTAATATACATATCTTTATTCTATTTATCTTTTTCTTGCACATTCTTACTTTGACTTCTTATGTTTATGTAAATATCTTTATTCAGTTTGTCTTAAATGTATCTGTAAATTCATTCTTAAAAGGAGCAACTGTAACCACATCTAAGTAAAATCAGATGAGTGATCATTCAGAAGTGTTTTGGTTGTGTGCACAAACAGGAGGAACAGCAACACACGTTGTGATTGTGCACGTTCCTGATGTTCAGCTGCTGAGGTAGTGCCCATGGCCGGCAGCATCAACATGTCCCCCAGTAGGGTTACAGGTGCTGCCAGCCACTGTGAAGCCTGGCTGGCCCAAAGTCCTTACAGTGCTCTCAACACTGACATGAGGAACCACTTGGTAGCATGCAGAATGTGAACACTTGGACATGGAAACCATTTGTATGGCAGATAGAGGTTTAACTAATAACATTCCCTAATGGCCTAAGTGCAATGATAATGTGTGCACTGGCCTAATGATACATAATACAACTGATTATGATTATTTACAAAAATAATGGTGATGCAAGGACACTCCAAGACAAAGTGTATGAGTGAAGCTTGGAGATAGTTTTTGAATCCTAAAGTAGCTTCATGATGTCACGTAACCATGGTGGCAAACACTTATGGCGCGTTTCCACTGCAGGCCTCGCTCGGTTTGGTTAGGCCTTATTAGGCCCGGCTCACCTTAATGCTGTACTTCCATTACAGTTTAGTAGCTGGGGCAGTTACTATAGTAACGCAGTGTAGGCGGAGCCGTGACGTCATCTTCAATGAGAGCCCCAGAAAAACAACACAGCCGTTAGCTGTTAGCACTCAGAGCTCACAGCTCCTCATATCTGTTCAGAAACTAGACAAAAGTTAAACAAGTACAAACCACAGACTGCCTGTGTCATGGAGAATACAGTCGCTGCTTTATTTATGTCTGGAGGCCGTTGTTGTGAGTGTGGACGGTCGGAGCATATACTGCGTTAGCTTAGCCAAGCTCCATTTAGAAAACACGCATTTTAAAAGGTTGTTCGCCTGCCGTCTGTCTGCAGACTTGTCAAAGCATTAATTCATGGTTTTTACTAACCGGTATCAGTATGTTGTTACGTCGGCATCATTTAGAAACGTGTATTACAATTAAATCACGGATATGTTCATGTTGTTGTAGTTGTAGCTCCCTTGCCAGCGATTCTCTCTCTAGTTTAGCATACTCAGCCCGACTCAGCCTGGTTGTTCCTGGCCCTAGAACCACGATTTCATGGGGCCAGAAAAACTGTGAATTAGGACCCGCTAGCCGGTACTAGGCCAAGTGGAAACGCAACCAAAAACGGGCCCCGCACGGCTCGGCACGCTTAAAGCGAGCTAACCGCTGCATTAGAGACACACTGTATGAGCATTCACCTGATCGTTACAATCAACTCTAAACTTCAGCTTCAAATGGCTTTCAATCCAGCAAACTACTGAGTAATAATGACTTAAGTTGACCTTAAGTTGCTTATATACTGTACAATCGGCAAGGTTGGACGTATAAGATAAAAGCTACATCTGGCAGAAATCATCTCTTCTCTTTTTGAGATGAATGGATTTTGAAGTCTTTGTTTAATAAAGACAACATAATAAAACATCTCAAGCTGGTTAGCTGTATAACTATAGCTTATGCTAGGGTGAGCTCAATTGACTGTTACATGGCAGTTCTAAACATAATGACAGTAATTAGAGGCAGATGATCTAGTATAGTATTTAAGATGCTACACTGTGTAGTATTGGTGTACTTGCTGAAGTGAGAGAGAAGGCTGATGTGCTGTGTTCTCCATACCACTGTGAAGGCAGCGGATAGAGAAGACATGCTCCATCACAGAGCACAGATCATCTCAGTCTCACAGCAACAAGGGAGGGCTGTGGGTATCTTCTCACCCTGGAACTTAGGTCTGAGCTCCCAGGCGTGGGAGGCAAAGCCCCCGAAGATGTGGCCCTTTGTGTCTCTGATGAGCAGCAGGGTGGGGCCACACTTGGTCAGACCGGTCACCATCCTGGAGAAGCTCTCTCCGTGCAGCTGTGTGGAGAACACCAGTCTCCAGGGGGCGCTGTAGCTGTCCGGCAACTGGAGAGATGATAACACAGGGATAAGAATGAATGAAAATGTATTTGCTGGTGAATCCGATATATATATATATCGATTTTTTTAGGTAGGCCTTTTCATTATTGTCCAAAACACGTTTGCTGCCGCCCCCTCCACAGCAGCACATTACTCAGCTTCCTGCCGGTTCCTGCCGGTTCCTGTCTGAGTCAGACTGCGTCTGCGTCAGACTGCTTAACCTTTATTGATCCCCCTGGGGAAATTCACTTTTCCGCTCTGTCCACGCTCCTTATGTTTGGTCCGATCGGGGCTCAAACTGGTTGCCAGGCCAACTCCCTGCAGACTGAGCCCCTGCTGCCTCATACATAAAGGCTCTGCATTTGACCCATCCAATAATTCGGAGCAGTGGGGAGCCACTATGCACGTGTAGGCGCTCTGCTCAGGGGCACCTCAGCAGAAGTTGGTCATTTCGGGATTTGAACCGGCGACCTACCGGCTCACTGTCTGTGGAAGGGTATAACATCAAATTCTAATTCAAACTATTAGAACTATTCCTTTAACATGAAGACATATTACAGAACATCACATGTGGGCGTTGCTAATCCAAATGACTGTCAGCCTTTGATTATGGCGTTATAGTGAAACCAACTAAAGGGCTGACTGTGGCTGTGAGGGAGTGGTGTCTTTCAACCAGCAGGTTGTGGGTTCGATCCCGGAAGGCAACATGTGGATGTGTCCTTGGGCAAGATCCTGAACCCTGAGTGGCTCCTGATGGCCAACGGTGTGTGTGTGTGTGTGTGTGCGTGCGCGCGCGTGCGTGCGTTCATGTGCGTGCGTGCGTGCATGCGTGTGTGTGTGTGTGTGTGTGTGTGTGTGTGTGTGTGTGTGTGTGTGGCACTGCTCTGTCTGGAGGAGGTTGATGCGTGAATGACTTGTAGTACGTACAGGGCTTTGAGGGACAGACCACGCGCTGTAAGCACAGCAGCTATAGACGTGAAACAGATGCTGGAAATATAGGAACTTGTGTCATGGAAGAAATGTGAATGTATTATGACCTGACTATGAATGTGCCCCTGCGCGATAGTGACGTGTCAGGAGTTATAAGGCGGGGGTTATCAGACGACTGTTCCTCCTTACTGTTACTGACACCAAGCGCTCGGAGTTCCTGTTAGAGAAACAGAACTCATGTATTTTGATCTTTGCGCTGTCAAGAATGAAGAATGACCGTGGTTGATGGTGTCGGGTGGTGGCTCTCACTGCATACATATTGGACATATACAGATGTTATCACATGTACACCAGTAAAAACAATATGTACACTGTGTGTTAAAATACATTCAGCAACCCAATCTCATATGTGTATATGTCCGTGGACAGGTGGCACTGTTTAGCACAAAGCTGCTGATTTGAGAACAGTTCCCCGAATGAACAATGTGCTACACTGTGTGCTACAATGTGTTACACTGTGTGCTACAATGTGTTACACTGTGTGCTACAATGTGTTACACTGTGTGCTACAATGTGTTACACTGTGTGCTACAATGTGTTACACTGTGTGCTACAATGTGTGTTACACTGTGTGTTACAATGTGTGCTACACTGTGTGCTACAATGTGTTACACTGTGTGCTACAATGTGTTACACTGTGTGCTACAATGTGTTACACTGTGTGCTACAATGTGTTACACTGTGTGTTACAATGTGTGCTACACTGTGTGCTACAATGTGTTACACTGTGTGCTACAATGTGTTACACTGTGTGCTACAATGTGTTACACTGTGTGCTACAATGTGTTACACTGTGTGTTACAATGTGTGCTACACTGTGTGCTACAATGTGTTACACTGTGTGCTACAATGTGTTACACTGTGTGCTACAATGTGTTACACTGTGTGCTACAATGTGCTACACTGTGTGCTACAATGTGTTACACTGTGTGTTACACTGTGTTACACTGTGTGCTACACTGTGTGTTACACTGTGTGCTACACTGTGTGTTACACTGTGTGCTACAATGTGTGTTACACTGTGTGCTACACTGTGTGCTACAATGTGTTACACTGTGTGCTACAATGTGTTACACTGTGTGCTACAATGTGTTACACTGTGTGCTACAATGTGTTACACTGTGTGCTACAATGTGTGTTACACTGTGTGTTACAATGTGTGCTACACTGTGTGCTACAATGTGTTACACTGTGTGCTACAATGTGTTACACTGTGTGCTACAATGTGTTACACTGTGTGCTACAATGTGTTACACTGTGTGCTACAATGTGTGTTACACTGTGTGTTACAATGTGTGCTACACTGTGTGCTACAATGTGTTACACTGTGTGCTACAATGTGTTACACTGTGTGCTACAATGTGTTACACTGTGTGCTACAATGTGTTACACTGTGTGCTACAATGTGTGTTACACTGTGTGTTACAATGTGTGCTACACTGTGTGCTACAATGTGTTACACTGTGTGCTACAATGTGTTACACTGTGTGCTACAATGTGTTACACTGTGTGCTACAATGTGCTACACTGTGTGCTACAATGTGTTACACTGTGTGCTACAATGTGTTACACTGTGTGTTACAATGTGTGTTACACTGTGTGTTACAATGTGTGCTACACTGTGTGCTACAATGTGTTACACTGTGTGCTACAATGTGTTACACTGTGTGCTACAATGTGCTACACTGTGTGCTACAATGTGTTACACTGTGTGCTACAATGTGTTACACTGTGTGCTACAATGTGTGTTACACTGTGTGCTACACTGTGTTACACTGTGTGCTACAATGTGTGTTACACTGTGTGCTACACTGTGTGTTACACTGTGTGCTACACTGTGTGTTACACTGTGTGCTACAATGTGTGTTACACTGTGTGCTACACTGTGTGCTACAATGTGTTACACTGTGTGCTACAATGTGTGTTACACTGTGTGCTACAATGTGTTACACTGTGTGCTACAATGTGTTACACTGTGTGCTACAATGTGTTACACTGTGTGCTACAATGTGTGTTACACTGTGTGCTACAATGTGTGTTACACTGTGTGCTACAATGTGTGTTACACTGTGTGCTACAATGTGTGTTACACTGTGTGCTACAATGTGTGCTACACTGTGTGCTACAATGTGTTACACTGTGTGCTACAATGTGTGTTACACTGTGTGCTACAATGTGTGTTACACTGTGTGCTACAATGTGTGTTACACTGTGTGCTACAATGTGTGTTACACTGTGTGCTACACTGTGTGCTACAATGTGTTACACTGTGTGCTACAATGTGTTACACTGTGTGCTACACTGTGTGCTACAATGTGTGCTACAATGTGTTACACTGTGTGCTACACTGTGTGCTACAATGTGTGTTACACTGTGTGCTACAATGTGTGTTACACTGTGTGCTACAATGTGTTACACTGTGTGTTACACTGTGTGCTACAATGTGTTACACTGTGTGCTACAGTGTGTTACACTGTGTGCTACAATGTGTGTTACACTGTGTGCTACAATGTGTGTTACACTGTGTGCTACAATGTGTGTTACACTGTGTGCTACAATGTGTTACACTGTGTGCTACACTGTGTTACACTGTGTGCTACACTGTGTTACACTGTGTGCTACAATGTGTTACACTGTGTGCTACAATGTGTGTTACACTGTGTGCTACAATGTGCTACACTGTGTGCTACAATGTGTTACACTGTGTGCTACAATGTGTGTTACACTGTGTGCTACAATGTGCTACACTGTGTGCTACAATGTGCTACACTGTGTGCTACACTGTGTGCTACAATGTGTTACACTGTGTGCTACACTGTGTGCTACAATGTGCTACACTGTGTGCTACACTGTGTGCTACAATGTGTTACACTGTGTGCTACACTGTGTGCTACAATGTGTTACACTGTGTGCTACAATGTGTGTTACACTGTGTGCTACAATGTGTTACACTGTGTGCTACAATGTGTGTTACACTGTGTGCTACAATGTGTGTTACACTGTGTGCTACAATGTGCTACACTGTGTGCTACAATGTGTTACACTGTGTGCTACAATGTGTGTTACACTGTGTGCTACAATGTGCTACACTGTGTGCTACAATGTGCTACACTGTGTGCTACAATGTGTGTTACACTGTGTGCTACAATGTGTTACACTGTGTGCTACAATGTGTTACACTGTGTGCTACAATGTGTGTTACACTGTGTGCTACAATGTGTGTTACACTGTGTGCTACAATGTGCTACACTGTGTGCTACAATGTGCTACACTGTGTGCTACAATGTGTGTTACACTGTGTGCTACAATGTGTGTTACACTGTGTGCTACAATGTGTTACACTGTGTGCTACAATGTGTGTTACACTGTGTGCTACAATGTGTTACACTGTGTGCTACACTGTGTGTTACAATGTGTTACACTGTGTGCTACAATGTGTTACACTGTGTGCTACAATGTGTTACACTGTGTGCTACAATGTGTGTTACACTGTGTGCTACAATGTGTTACACTGTGTGCTACAATGTGTTACACTGTGTGCTACAATGTGTTACACTGTGTGTTACACTGTGTGCTACAATGTGTTACACTGTGTGTTACACTGTGTGCTACAATGTGTTACACTGTGTGCTACAATGTGCTACACTGTGTGCTACAATGTGTGTTACACTGTGTGCTACAATGTGTGTTACACTGTGTGCTACAATGTGTTACACTGTGTGCTACAATGTGTGTTACACTGTGTGCTACAATGTGTTACACTGTGTGCTACAATGTGTGTTACACTGTGTGCTACAATGTGTGTTACACTGTGTGCTACAATGTGTTACACTGTGTGCTACAATGTGTTACACTGTGTGCTACAATGTGTTACACTGTGTGCTACAATGTGTTACACTGTGTGCTACACTGTGTGTTACAATGTGTTACACTGTGTGCTACAATGTGTTACACTGTGTGCTACACTGTGTGCTACAATGTGTTACACTGTGTGCTACAATGTGTTACACTGTGTGCTACACTGTGTGTTACAATGTGTTACACTGTGTGTTACAATGTGTTACACTGTGTGCTACAATGTGTTACACTGTGTGTTACAATGTGTTACACTGTGTGCTACAATGTGTTACACTGTGTGTTACAATGTGTTACACTGTGTGCTACAATGTGTTACACTGTGTGCTACAATGTGTGTTACACTGTGTGTTACAATGTGTTACACTGTGTGCTACAATGTGTTACACTGTGTGCTACAATGTGTTACACTGTGTGCTACAATGTGCTACAATGTGTTACACTGTGTGCTACAATGTGTTACACTGTGTGCTACAATGTGCTACACTGTGTGCTACAATGTGTGTTACACTGTGTGCTACAATGTGTGTTACACTGTGTGCTACAATGTGTTACACTGTGTGCTACAATGTGTGTTACACTGTGTGCTACAATGTGTTACACTGTGTTCTACAATGTGTTACACTGTGTGTTACAATGTGTTACACTGTGTGCTACAATGTGTTACACTGTGTGCTACAATGTGTTACACTGTGTGCTACAATGTGTGTTACACTGTGTGCTACAATGTGTTACACTGTGTGCTACAATGTGTGTTACACTGTGTGCTACAATGTGTTACACTGTGTTCTACAATGTGTTACACTGTGTGTTACAATGTGTTACACTGTGTGCTACAATGTGCTACACTGTGTGCTACAATGTGTGTTACACTGTGTGTTACAATGTGTTACACTGTGTGCTACAATGTGTTACACTGTGTGTTACACTGTGTGTTACAATGTGTTACACTGTGTGCTACAATGTGTTACACTGTGTGCTACAATGTGTTACACTGTGTTCTACAATGTGTTACACTGTGTGTTACAATGTGTTACACTGTGTGCTACAATGTGCTACACTGTGTGCTACAATGTGTGTTACACTGTGTGTTACAATGTGTTACACTGTGTGCTACAATGTGTTACACTGTGTGTTACACTGTGTGTTACAATGTGTGTTACACTGTGTGCTACAATGTGTTACACTGTGTGTTACAATGTGTTACACTGTGTGCTACAATGTGTTACACTGTGTGCTACAATGTGTTACACTGTGTGTTACAATGTGTTACACTGTGTGCTACAATGTGTTACACTGTGTGCTACAATGTGCTACACTGTGTGCTACAATGTGTGTTACACTGTGTGCTACAATGTGTGTTACACTGTGTGCTACAATGTGTGTTACACTGTGTGCTACAATGTGTGTTACACTGTGTGCTACAATGTGTTACACTGTGTGCTACAATGTGTTACACTGTGTGCTACAATGTGTGTTACACTGTGTGCTACAATGTGTTACACTGTGTGCTACAATGTGTTACACTGTGTGCTACAATGTGTTACACTGTGTGCTACAATGTGCTACACTGTGTGCTACAATGTGTGTTACACTGTGTGCTACAATGTGTGTTACACTGTGTGCTACAATGTGTGTTACACTGTGTGCTACAATGTGTGTTACACTGTGTGCTACAATGTGTTACACTGTGTGCTACAATGTGTGTTACACTGTGTGCTACAATGTGTGTTACACTGTGTGCTACAATGTGTGTTACACTGTGTGCTACAATGTGTTACACTGTGTGCTACAATGTGTTACACTGTGTGCTACAATGTGTTACACTGTGTGCTACACTGTGTGTTACAATGTGTTACACTGTGTGCTACAATGTGTTACACTGTGTGCTACAATGTGCTACACTGTGTGCTACAATGTGTTACACTGTGTGCTACAATGTGTTACACTGTGTGTTACAATGTGTGTTACACTGTGTGTTACAATGTGTGCTACACTGTGTGCTACAATGTGTTACACTGTGTGCTACAATGTGTTACACTGTGTGCTACAATGTGTTACACTGTGTGCTACAATGTGCTACACTGTGTGCTACAATGTGTTACACTGTGTGTTACAATGTGTGTTACACTGTGTGTTACAATGTGTGCTACACTGTGTGCTACAATGTGTGCTACACTGTGTGCTACAATGTGTTACACTGTGTGCTACAATGTGTTACACTGTGTGCTACAAATGTGTTACACTGTGTGCTACAATGTTGTGTTACACTGTGGCTGCAATGGGTACACTGTGTTCTACAATGTGTTACACTGTGTGCTACAATGGTTACACTGTGTGCTACAATGTTGTGTACACGTGTGGATACACTGTGTTACACTGTGGTGCTACCAATTGTGTGTTACCACTGTGTGCTACACTGTGTGTTACAGCTGTGGGTGCTACACTGGTGTGTTTAACACTGTGTGCTACAATGTTGTGACACTGTGTTCTACACTGTGTTACACGTGTGCTACAATGTGTTACACTGTGATGCTACAAATGTGTGATTACACTGTGGGCCTACAATGTGTTACACTGTGTGTCTACAATGTGTTACACTGTGTGCTACAATGTGTTTACACTGGTGTTCCATGTGTAATGTGTTACACTGTGTGCTTACAATGTGTTACACTGTGTGCTACAATGTGTTACACTGTGTGCTACAATGTGTTACACTGTGTGCTACAATGTGTTACACTGTGTGCTACAATGTGTTACACTGTGTGCTACAATGTGTGTTACACTGTGTGTTACAATGTGTTACACTGTGTGCTACAATGTGTTACACTGTGTGTTACAATGTGTTACACTGTGTGCTACAATGTGTTACACTGTGTGCTACAATGTGTGTTACACTGTGTGTTACAATGTGTTACACTGTGTGCTACAATGTGTTACACTGTGTGCTACAATGTGTTACACTGTGTGCTACAATGTGCTACAATGTGTTACACTGTGTGCTACAATGTGTTACACTGTGTGCTACAATGTGCTACACTGTGTGCTACAATGTGTGTTACACTGTGTGCTACAATGTGTGTTACACTGTGTGCTACAATGTGTTACACTGTGTGCTACAATGTGTGTTACACTGTGTGCTACAATGTGTTACACTGTGTTCTACAATGTGTTACACTGTGTGTTACAATGTGTTACACTGTGTGCTACAATGTGTTACACTGTGTGCTACAATGTGTTACACTGTGTGCTACAATGTGTGTTACACTGTGTGCTACAATGTGTTACACTGTGTGCTACAATGTGTGTTACACTGTGTGCTACAATGTGTTACACTGTGTTCTACAATGTGTTACACTGTGTGTTACAATGTGTTACACTGTGTGCTACAATGTGCTACACTGTGTGCTACAATGTGTGTTACACTGTGTGTTACAATGTGTTACACTGTGTGCTACAATGTGTTACACTGTGTGTTACACTGTGTGTTACAATGTGTTACACTGTGTGCTACAATGTGTTACACTGTGTGCTACAATGTGTTACACTGTGTGTTACACTGTGTGTTACAATGTGTGTTACACTGTGTGCTACAATGTGTTACACTGTGTGTTACAATGTGTTACACTGTGTGCTACAATGTGTTACACTGTGTGCTACAATGTGTTACACTGTGTGTTACAATGTGTTACACTGTGTGCTACAATGTGTTACACTGTGTGCTACAATGTGCTACACTGTGTGCTACAATGTGTGTTACACTGTGTGCTACAATGTGTGTTACACTGTGTGCTACAATGTGTGTTACACTGTGTGCTACAATGTGTGTTACACTGTGTGCTACAATGTGTTACACTGTGTGCTACAATGTGTGTTACACTGTGTGCTACAATGTGTGTTACACTGTGTGCTACAATGTGTTACACTGTGTGCTACAATGTGTTACACTGTGTGCTACAATGTGTTACACTGTGTGCTACAATGTGCTACACTGTGTGCTACAATGTGTGTTACACTGTGTGCTACAATGTGTGTTACACTGTGTGCTACAATGTGTGTTACACTGTGTGCTACAATGTGTGTTACACTGTGTGCTACAATGTGTTACACTGTGTGCTACAATGTGTGTTACACTGTGTGCTACAATGTGTGTTACACTGTGTGCTACAATGTGTGTTACACTGTGTGCTACAATGTGTTACACTGTGTGCTACAATGTGTTACACTGTGTGCTACACTGTGTGTTACAATGTGTTACACTGTGTGCTACAATGTGTTACACTGTGTGCTACAATGTGCTACACTGTGTGCTACAATGTGTTACACTGTGTGCTACAATGTGTTACACTGTGTGTTACAATGTGTGTTACACTGTGTGTTACAATGTGTGCTACACTGTGTGCTACAATGTGTTACACTGTGTGCTACAATGTGTTACACTGTGTGCTACAATGTGTTACACTGTGTGCTACAATGTGTGTTACACTGTGTGCTACACTGTGTGCTACAATGTGTTACACTGTGTGCTACAATGTGTTACACTGTGTGCTACAATGTGTGTTACACTGTGTGCTACACTGTGTTACACTGTGTGCTACAATGTGTGTTACACTGTGTGCTACACTGTGTGTTACACTGTGTGCTACACTGTGTGTTACACTGTGTGCTACAATGTGTGTTACACTGTGTGCTACACTGTGTGCTACAATGTGTTACACTGTGTGCTACAATGTGTGTTACACTGTGTGCTACAATGTGTTACACTGTGTGCTACAATGTGTTACACTGTGTGCTACAATGTGTTACAATGTGTTACACTGTGTGCTACACTGTGTGCTACAATGTGTGTTACACTGTGTGTTACAATGTGTTACACTGTGTGCTACAATGTGTTACACTGTGTGCTACAATGTGTTACACAGTGTAACACAGTGTAGCACACAGTGTAGCTGTTATTGTGTGTCATGTTGTGACGGTCGCAGATTGATCTAAGTGTTTCTTAGGAAAAGGTTAAGGCATGTTGTTTATATTGAAATGAGATCTATGATGTGTATTATCCTCGCAGCTACAGCTGCTAAACGTCCACCTTCATGTAAGGTGTGAGGGTGTGGTTCTGCACGCCTGCTCTGCATGTTCACCTGTCGCGCCGCGCCCAGAGGCCATCTAGTGGCGCGTCAGCAGGATGCCGGGGGGTTCTCACGGGTCAGCTGGTGTTCAGCGGGATATTGTAATTGCCTCAGCGTGTAGATATATGGGTAAGTGCAGCGGGAGGAAAACCCAATCTGTGGATGTTGCATCGACCGACCAAGAAGCACGTCTCCGTGGAGAGGACGCGCTCAAAGAGAGAGATATTCTCTACGACCCCGGTGAGGTGGCTCCTCTGGGACACGCCGTCCTCGTGTTCCTTTTCTGTGTGGATTCTAGCCTGAAAAGGTCGACACACATTTCTGTTGTTGCCGCCGACGGGCGCAGGAGCATGAACAATGAGCCTGGATCAGGCACGTTGATTCATTAAGCCCCTTCCAGCACCAGGCAGGTCAAGGAGCTTTACAGCATGAAGTGAAAAATGATTAGGCAGTAAAGACACTTTGTGTGTCGCAGAGCGGACTGCTTCATGTTGTTTGGCTGGAAAACTGTCAATATAATGGATCCGTGCATGAAATCTGTCTCTGTTTGTTCTGGTTAAGGAGCGGATTGGGCGTTAACAATTCTGGTTTGCCTTTATAGTATTATTTCATTCAAGAACCCCTTGTGCGTTTCATTAACACAACTATCTCAGATCGTTGATCGTTCCAACGTGACGCCCTGGAGGGGGAGCTGTTCATTCTGTCGAACATACAGTAGTAAATGTTTACTCATGTTATCTTACCTCAATTCTAACTAACCCAAAGCTAAATGCCACTGTGTGAAGTACAGGGAACCGTAATGACCGGCGTGCGAGGGGGTTGAGCGACCACTTCAATGCGTGTTCTTCGGTGTATTCAAGGGATGCGTTCAGAGCACAGACTAGTAACAACACGGCTTCTCTGCATTTCACCCATCCTCGTGTTAGGAGGAGGAGCATCGTGTGTGTTACTTTTGTTGCAGTTGTCTTAAGTGTAATTTGCTTGGCTTCCTATTTTGTCTGGACATGCTTTTATTTTGAAGGAGAGTTAGCTCTGTTGACAGAAAGTTGTTGTTGCTATGGAAACAACGTGACGGAGAAAAGTAATATCTAGCCTACATATAAAGACGGAGAACGTAAACGATAAAGTTGATGGTTAAGTGTTAGCACCCCCCTAAGAGGCACACACTCTTACGTCGATATGGGAGCTTTCAATAAGATCAATTTGGCCGCAGTGCAGCTGCCCAAAAAAAAACGAATATCCGAATAACGAAATTGAAAACCGAATAAAAAATACTAGGCCAACGACCGAATATTCGGATATTCGGGTACAGCCCTAACACACACACACACACACACACACACACACACACACACACACACACACACACACACACACACACACACACACACACACACACACCACACACACACACACACACACACACACACACACACACACACACACACACACACACACACACACACACACACACACACACACACACACACACACACACACACACACACACGTTGTTCATAATGATTCTAATCAGTAGTATTCTGACCTGTGGTGCCAGGAACATGAGGGAGGGCAGGTCCAGCAGACACCTGAGATCTTTCCAAGGAGTGTCCCTGCAGGGGGGCAGCAGGGTGGGGGCCGGCTGGCCACTGAGGGACACATCCAGACCCTCAGATACCAGCATCTCCAGGTACAAAGACACCTGGGGGGTCCTGAAGATCCAGTCCTCCAGACAGGAATCATCACAACCCTGATCTGAGGAGAGAGAGAGGAGAGGAGGAGGAGAGGAGGAGAGGAGAGGAGAGGGGAGGGGAGGAGAAGAGAGGAGAGGAGAGGAGGAGAGGAGAGGAGAGGAGGAGAGGAGAGGAGGAGAGGAGAGAGGAGGGGAGAGGGGAGAGGAGAAGAGAGGGGATGAGAGGAGGAGAGGAGAGGAGAGGGGAGAGGAGAAGAGAGGGGAGAGGAGAAGAGAAGAGAGGAGAGGAGGAGAGGAGAGATGAGAGAGGAGAGGGGATGTTGTTTGATGAACAGAGAGGGTGATGTGCTTCAGAGGACGCTTGTCTTGCTGTAATGTGTCTGAGTAGGAGGAGCTGGAAGCAGAAGCTCAGCGAGTCAGGAACCAGCGCAGCCTGATGGACTCATGCAGTGGAGCCTCGGAGTCTCCTCTGTTGGAGATGAAACGCCATCAGAGCAGTGTTTACCTGAGGGCTTCAGCTCAGAGCAGAGGTGCTCTGCCAGCAGCTTGACCCCCAGAGAGCTGTCCCCCATCCTCTCCGGCTGCCAGGCCTGCAGGCGCCCCCTGTGGACCACTATCTGAACTACAGTAGAGATCAGGTCCTCCAGGAACTGTGGAGAATGCAAACAGGACCACAACAGGGCGTCAGTAGAGCAGAACCCTTTGGTGTCATCATGCAGGACCATGAGGTAGCAGAGGTGAGTCAGCAGGGGGGGGTGACGGGACACGGAGCAGAGACCACCCATGATGACATTACTATTCCATGTTACCCTCCACTCACCTCTGCTACCTGCTCACAGGGGACCACAGTGCCTGGCCCGGCCCCTCGCTGGGCCATGGCCCTGACCAGGGGGGCCCGCTCCTCTGCAGTGCCCCTCAGGGTGTCTGCCAGGAAGATCACCAGCTGCTCCCGCCCCACTCCAGAGGCAGCAGCTGGGGGGGCTGCCAGCCCAGGGTCAATGCTGCACATGCACTGATAGACCCTCCTCACCATAGACTCGGGGGCCACGCTGCCCATTGAGGACTAGGAGAAGACAACAAGTGGATGACAGCAATGATTGTGCTTAGTGAAAGATTGAGAGATAGTAGCCATCAGGTCAACACATCATATTTCTCTGTCAACAAAGATCAGAAAGAAGTCATTTATGAAGTCGTTATTAGAATTTGAAAAACTGGACATTCTCCAAAAATGTCTGTGTCATTCAGACTCATGGTAGACTCTTAAACATCTTATAGATCAAGAGATATTGTTTCCCCGGAGAAGAGTTGTATTTGCTCACTAGTGCCTGATGGGACAATACGCATCCCTGTGGAACTGTTTGTGTTTACTGTTGAGCAACACACCTGCAGCATCTCAAGCGTTAGAGTATCTCCTGCTGGGGTCTTCCCTGGGGCTCCTGAAGGGGCCCCTCCGCCCTGGAGCTTGTCGAAGACCCCCTCCACCACAGGCCGCTCCTCCGGGCGAAAGCGTGACAGCCGCTTCTGCACCGACACACTCTCAGTATTACCCATGATGCTCTGCAATCCAACACAGAGTCATTAAGTACACATGCAGCAGAGTAACAAGGTGCTGAGGTGTCAGCTGATCCCCGCAACGTCATCACGGCTGCTGCTGTTATCATTCATGGATTAACTATTCAGCAGGGCAGTGGTTCCAAACCTCTCGCTCACATGACGGCTTGAATGAAGCAAAGTGAAGTTGTAAACCCTCGCCACAAGCTAATGCCTGGGTTTTTCCCCAAATAGATATTTAGGCTTGGGAGAAAGGTTGTTAACATTTAACAAGAATATTGATTTTTTGTTTCAAAGAGTGTTGCACCCAGTGGTGTACTTTTAGTCAAGTACTGTACTTAAGTACAATTGTAGGTACTTGCACTTTACTTGTGTATTTCCATGTTATGCTACTTTTTCTACTCCACTACAGTCCAGAGATAAATGGTGTACTTCTCCTCCACTACATGTATTTAATCCCTTTAGTTACTTCACAGATGTGGATGAATGATGTGAAATCTAATCAAGTGTTGAATCAGACTTTAGTTCCACCTGGAGTAAATCCACCAGCTACCCTGCAGCCTACAAAGTACTTCAGACTAGCTGCACCTTCACCAGCTTTGAGGACACTTTCATGATCAATCATTATAAAACATATATATATTATTCTGAAATGGACCAATCTGCACAACGACTACTTTTACTGTCGCTACTTTCACTATATTTAGATGATAATACTTTTCTACTTTTACTTGAGGAACATTTTGAATGCAGAACCTTTGACAGAGTATTCCAACAGTCTGGTACTTCTTCGCACCCCTGCTCTAGAGCTCTTCAGCACCTGTTCCACGCTGTCTTATACAAGTAGTAATGATATAGTTAACAGTAATCTTTTCACTTGAAAGCAGTGAAGGACCTTAACGGCCGAAAGATACGGATATAACGTAAAACAATAGCATACGTACAGTTGATTTATTAAAAGGTAGCATTGACTGTAAAAGCAATGATGCAGCTAGCTTACAGCTGATTCACTGAGCTAACGCTACATAGCAAAGCACAGCATTAACGTTAAGCTACTCCACTTCTATTCATTATGCTACAGCTACAGTATAGCTCATAAACTTCGAAATGAACGTTAACGTGACGCTAACCTGTTCAGAACAGCAGCTAGGCTTTTCTCTTTATACATTCATGCACCATGTCCCAGTGACAAGCCCCTATGAAGTGCGCCGGACTCATATGAAAATATTGGTTGTGGCCAAACGGCAGTACTACACTTCCGTATCAGTCTGGGCACGGAAAGAGACGTCTGTACATCGTTGGATAATTTTTTTGTAACTAAATAAACTACCCCGTATGAATATTTGTATAGCCCTTATTAAAAACATTCAGTCTTCAAGTTGTAAAATGTGCTAATAACGTTATTCTGGGAGTTATTTTCCTCGGCATTATGAACGCGGATCCAGGGCGATCCAGGGTTGCGGTCAGATAATCCAAAAATCAGCTCCTAACGTCTAACCCTATCGTCTATTCCTTGACCTCTGAGTGAAACGTCACGGGGTTAAGGGATAGTGGATAGGAGAATTCAAAAGGATTCAGGAGAAGATACTGCGGTACTTTAGAGAATCCGACTGCACTTTCACTATCCGACGTGTTTATGATGCGCCAGCGGACGTCATAAATGTGCGTCTGCTGCTGTGGGGAAACTATGGAAACTACAGTTTTCTATACAGCGGACTACAACATGGATGTTTAATAAGAACGAGGGACTACTGTAAACTCATCTAGAGACTCTGCACCGTGCTCTGATGCTGCTGCTTTGCTTTATGAACGTGGACAACATCGTACTTGTGTGAATAGGCTTTTTCTGCTGTTGCTGCCATCAAAATGAAATACAGATCAAAGCTGAACATTGAGAATGAACTGAGTGGCAGTCTCAAAACAACAGCCCCGGTTTGAGAAGATCTGCAAGGGAAAGCAAGCAAACACAAGTCATTGATAAGCTATGTGTGGAATAGGAATGGTAAAGTGATGTGATCGTTTGCAACCTGCAGTAGAAATAGTTCATTCATATATTTTCCTTAAAGAAATTTGAATTTAAAAATCTACTACTCAGGGAAGAAGGCCAACCAGTTTTAATTAGGCCAAATTAATTCACAGTATCTATTACAAGCACTTTTGTTCATGTGTAATCCATAATAAAATATAAAATTATAGTTGGATCTTTATATCTTCTTATTATCAGCAGAGACAAATGTAATGTTTTTACAACAATATACAATTAATCCTACCAATATAGATGGGAACCGGGTTGGGGGGGGTCCCGAAAATATTTCCAATTACCCAAGGGGGGCCCGACTGAAAAAGTTTGGGAACCATTGTACTAGGGCATTGCGTTCCAAGAATGCAGGTTGTTGGTTGTTCCTAGAATCTCTACAAGTACAATGGGAGCCAGAGCCTTTTCTTATCAAGCTCCACATTTGTGGAATCAGCTTCCAGTTTGTGTTCGGGCGGCAGACACCCTATCCGTTTTTAAGAGTGCGCTTAAGACCTTCCTTTTTGATAAAGCTTATAGTGATAAAATCAAATAATCTAATAATATAATCTAATAATCTAGTGCATAATAATAATAATCTAATAATCTAGTGCATTGACATAGATACGTTGTGCCTCTTCATCTATACAATTTAGTTCTTACTCTTTCACTTAAATCCTAAAAACTTAGATCTTATATTTAAAACTTTAAAATGTAAAACCTTTCCCCTCTCTGACCTCTCGAGGTTCTATTAGACCAGGGGTCTTCAACTAAAAGTCAACGAGGTCCAGTTAGAGAAAATGTCCCCATGCAAAGGTCCGGAACTTCAAAATGTCTAAGTTGCTTCATGAATTAGTGTGATATATATTGAAGTAGCTGTAGCTTTATCAACGTCTGCATGTAATCAACAACTGACTGCCAAATAAAGAAAGTACAATTCATAAACAACAATGTATTGTCAATTAACATTGAACTTTACAGATATACAGTAAATACTGTGGATATGTGTAATGTTCCTCTCGGGCTGCATTTAAAAATAAAATAGAGGAAATAAATAAAATAGCTTTTGAAAATATGTGCATCTTAAAAGTGCTTAATTTTAGATAAATAAAATAAAGTGTAGCAGCAGCTTGAGAGTCCATTTTTCTTTGTTAACCGTTTCACATCATGACTTAAAGGTGGGGTAGGTAAGTTTGAGAAACCGGCTCGAGATACACTTTTTGTTATATTCCATGGAATGCTCTTAACATCCCGATAGCAATGAATATCTGAAGTGCTTTGACAAAAAAAACATAAAAAATGTCATCTGTGGAAGCTGTAGCGCTGTAAAAAGCATGACCAATCACCTGAGCCGGCCCGGCTAAAATAACTGGATGGCCTACCTGCCTGTCAGCCTTCCATCTGTGCACAAACTTATCTCGTGCCCTCATTGGTCATGTGCGTGTCCGTGTGTGTTGGAGGAGGGGCTCTGTGAGGAAGTGGCAGATTTTTTCCGGTTGTGTATTTTCAAATTCTAGCGATCTCGAGCCGGTTTCTCAAACTTACCTACCTTTAACAGTTTCAGACGATTATAGAACAACATCAGTCTTTACACATCATAACAATTGAACAGTTTTAAAGTGTCTCTTTCTTTCCCTCTTATATTGCAGTCCCTCACTCACTTTGTTTAATTCACTGCGAGAATTGAGCTTGAGTTTGTCCTGCCAGGAGTTTAAATCTGGGCTGAAATGGTGTCAGGGCCATTCTCATACACACATGCAGGTGCTCATTGGTTAGCCTGGATTAGCTCATTGGTTAGCCTGGGTTAGCTCATTGGTTAGCCTCGGTTAGCTCATTGGTTAGCCTCGGTTAGCTCATTGGTTAGCCTCGGTTAGCCTCGGTTAGCCTGCGCTGGAACGATACTTAGTTTTAATTTTGATCCTGGTGGACTGATCATATCGGGCTCTGAGACTGCTTATTTTTTGTGAGCTCAGTTCTGACTTGAGAGGGAATGTTTGGTCAAACACTTTGTGATTTGTCTCATAGTGGCGTGTTGTCTCTTTTAATGAGCGCCACGGTCTCTGAACAAATGAGACACACTGGTTCTGTGCTCCCGGTGGGCAGGATGAACATGAAGGAGTCCACTCAGGGTTAAAGGCTCTGTTCTCACTGTCCACGTTCCTCTTCTTGGAGAGCGCCATGTGTAATTATTTGTCTCTCCCTGTCTGCCGCTAACACGCCTGTTCACTCTCCTCTCCGATTCTCTCCCTGTATCGCTAATTATTCTCTTCACTCACTTTCCTCTCCGCTTCTATCTGCCGCTCACTCGTCTCTTCTTCTGTGTTTCTCTCCCTGTATCGCTCACTCGTCTCTTCTTCTGTGTTTCTCTCCCGGTATCGCTCACTCGTCTCTTTCGCCCCCTGTCGGCAGCGGTTAAAATAGAATCGCCCCGTCAAAATTGAAATCCCTTATTAATGTATTGATTATAGGTCTGGATAGGTCGGCGTCTGGGTCCGGATCCGGACCGCGGTCCGCCTGTTGCCGACCCCTGTATTAGAGGGTAACAGGTTGCAGAGAGGCCTATTCCGGCCGGGGAGTGTGGAACGTAGCCACAGACCTACTCCTTACCTCTCACCGATTCAGGTTCCAGTGGGGACCTCTCTCCCTGCGTGTGACTCTCCACCATAGGCGGCGCGTGAGGCTCAGGTTTGGGAAGGCTAAATAACTTTCTTTTACCTGACGCTGCCCGCCTCCGGCGTGTATAGAAAAGAGATCAACTCAGTGAAAGCACCGCCTGCTGACCAATCAGAGCTCAGTGTGCGGAGTTTAAATCTATCAAGTCATATTACAGGATAAAGGAAATACAGTTTAAACTGCCGTTGCAGAGAAGACGCCGACGTGTCGCACTTATCATTCATATCACACTGATGTCACATCATCAATCAGATCATCGATCATATAATATCACAATATGTCCTTATCTGAGTCAGCTTCTCGAGCCGTATCTGGCCGTGCAACACTTACAGTGCCACATACTGTATGCAGAAGTATTATTTTAAGCAACACATTAAGTTGACGAAACACTCAACTCAAATGTAATTAAAGTCAGGTCCACTCGTGTCTTATGGGGCAGTATCATAAAACTGTTACGCTTTCAAACACTCGGTGGTTTATTTATCTTTTAACCAGTTGTTCTGTATTCACCTTGCAGGTGCAGCTCTGTGGCTTGTATCCTGGATTATATGTTTATGTCATGGATATTTAAAGTTCATATTTGTCTAATATTAGTTTACTTTTTATTAATGAAGTATGACTCTGCACTTGTCCCTGTTTGTGATTGGTCAAATGTTGCTAACCCCGCCCCTTTCACATGAACGCGCTCTCAGCTGGAGAGAGAAACCCTGGCTAGATTTACCGAGTTGATAACCAGCGTCGTAGGACCGCTCGTTTGTTAGGGTTAGTTTAGATAACTCAAACATATCCAGGGTCTGTTGAACTGGCTTCGTAGTACAGTTTACTGGTGGCTGCATAGCAGCGCTAATGTCAAAGACACAAACATTATACATTATATTTTTATTTTACCAGGATGCAGTGACACAAATATTTGGGAAGGCTTAGCCTTCCCTAGCCTACAGTACCCGCCGCCCCTGCTCTCCACCTCTGTTTCCTACTTCTTACTTGCTACCCCTTTCCCTCAACCTATCCTAAGGGAGTGCATGTATGTAGACACGTTAGTTTAGCTGCTATAGGCTTGGACTGTTGGGGGGGGGGCACCTTACTCCGTCTTTCTGACTGTTTGTCCCTGTGTACTCTCATGTTCCGATTAACCCAGCTTCCCCCAAATCTCTTTTTTGTGTCCATATATACGCCGGGATCCTGAGTCGAGGCTGATCCTGTTGCTGTGGTCGTGTCCTGGATCCTCTATCCTGAGTCCTGGACTTCGAGTCCTGGACTTCGAGTCCTGGCTGAACCGGTCTCTGCGGTCCTGCCTGACTCTCACCATACTACTTCCCTGATGGCTCCCACAGGATTGCTGACATCCTCGTGGATTCATCTTCTTATTATAGACACATGCATTTCCAAACATTTAGTCTTTCCAAACATTTTTGGTCTACCTACGCTGTAAAATGTATTATCTCTTCGATTTACACACGGCATCTATTGCACGTCTGTCCGTCCTGGGAGAGGGATCCCTCCTCTGTTGCTCTCCCTGAGGTTTCTCCCATGTTCCCTTTAAACTGTGGGTTTTCTTCGGAAGTTTTTCCTTGTATGATGTGAGGGTCTAAGGACAGAGGGTCTAAGGACAGAGGGTCTAAGGACAGAGGGTCTAAGGACAGAGGGTCTGAGGACAGAGGGTGTCGTATTGTCATACTGATATTCTGTACACACTGTGAAGACCACTGAGACAAATGTAACATTTGTGATATTGGGCTGTATAAATAAACATTGATTGATTGATTGATTGATTGATTGATTGATTGATTGATTGATTGATTGAAAAGAGGGGCATAGCATGGACCCGGCAGAGGTGGCTCCATTGCAGGCCCTGAAGGAAAGATGTCCTAACCCAGTGGGAGAAGTGAGACAGATTGTAGGCTTCCTGTTCTACACAGGACATACATACAACACTTTTCTGTCATAGCAAAGCCCCTGTATGAACTGTTGCCCCATTCCCTGTTCCTGCTTCACCACAAAACCACAATGTGGCTAAAAAGGGAAAAGTAAAGGAAACAAAACACGGGCAGTTGACCTCATCATCACCAGTTACATGGACTGAAAAGCATCATCAGGTTCTGAGCCACCTAGCGGACAAACTCTCTAACCCTCCAATCCAGGCTTCCCAGATCTGAAGGAACCGTTTGTTTTGCACACTGATGCTTCACAGCAGGACTTGGTGCAGTGCTGTACCAACGCAGTCATGGCAAGCTGAAGGTGATCGCTTATGGATCCAGAACGCTCACCCGTCACCCCTCCAGAGAGTTGGCAGATTTTAATTTCAAAATCAAGTACAGACCAGGCAAAGCAAATGCAGATGCTGACGGCTTATCCAGAATGGCGGTCGATTTTGAAAGTTATGTGAACTTAAGGCAGGACAAGGATCCTCCACAGGAATCTACTTTTACCATGTGACTTCCTCCCAGCCACAGATGACAGATATCAGGCTACCATCCCAACTCGAACAAAGAAAAGAAACAATTCCACAAACAGACACACATCTGTGACCAAGTACACACAACAAACAAATGTTGATGAGGAATCAGATGATGACTTTAATGATGTGACTTTCACCTGGCCTTCAGAGGAACACCAAAGGATGCCTGCACGTAACCCCTCTGCTCAGAAGTGCCATCCTCAAGAGGGGAAGACGATCTCTGGAACAAGGGAGCCACTGCAAAGCAGGGAGGAGGAACAAGAGGAGCAGGTCCACACAGTGACATCTGACGAAGGTGAGGAGGATGTTGTGACACCAGCTACAGAGAGCTCAGAGGAGGGAACAGTGGAAGACTCGGAGCAGAGGACAATGTATCCAAGACAACAAAGAAAGCAACCACAGACTCTGACTTATGACACACTTGGCCAGCCTAGTTTCGCAGAGAGATTAATTTCCACCAAAGAGATAGCTTTAAATGGCTACTGGCGGCCCTGGTAATGGGCTTGGAAATAAATAGGAAGTGACACTCCTTGCCTCTTTGCAAGTATACTTAAAGTGCCTTGTGTTAATGTGAGTGTTGGCTGCACTTTAGGTGTTGTGTGGATTGGGTTCCTGAATTGATTTAGAAAGAAAAATGATGACCCTTTTCAACAGAATGGACTCATGGTTTTGTAATATGCATTAAAGATGCAAATGTTTGGGTTTAAAAAAAAGAAAAACGGATCAAATCAGTAGTATTCACAGCTGCAGTGAACAGCAGCTTGTGTATCTCATTAAGAAGTGTTTTATTCAAAGTGGCCCAAGCTCTTGTCTTACTACCCATGTATTTGTTTAACACTAGTAGGTGTAAAAATGTCGAGACGACATTTTGTAAGTGGGGGAGAGTGTGACGATATAGTTCACTATGTGTTATGCTCGCCTGTTCCACTCTTTGTTTTCCGAATGCCAGGAAGTATTCTTGCCTCGCTTCTGAAGCAAGTGACTCGGAAGACATGTGCTACCAAGCAAGTGTGACGATATAGTTCACGATGTTTTATGTTTATTTGTCTAGTATCTTTGTGCCAACTATGTATGAATGTTTGCATGTTATGTTTACTGTTGAAGCAGGGTTAGTTGGTGCATGTAGTTGCCTGTTTTCGCCACAAGGCTCCGCCTGAGGGCGTGAAGGTGAGAAAGAGCGTTTCTTCCTCGGTGGTTGAGGGAACTGTGACCATCCAATCATCGAGCTGAGGATCTTGCCTACGTCTGTTTCCGGTATTGTTTATGACGGATGTATTTTGTTATACACACATTCCTTCACATTTACATTTTAATTTACATTAAAGTATTTCATGAGGCCTTCTAACATGTTTGTAAATATAACTACGGTTGTAGTTGAAGAGTTTGTAAATTAACATGAACCGAAGCTGTTGCCTGGCAACGCAATTGCACAACGTCACGTCCGTTAATTCCACATCCACACGCATGGATTAACATCGATTTAATACATTAATGTAGCCTTTGTTTCTGCTAAAAGAGGTGTCGACCAGCTGGGGCAACAAGAAAATTATTATATTAATATTGACAATAACAACCGACCGTCGGGGTAGCATTTGCTTGGCATTTCCGGGTATTTCTCCACTGGTTAACATGGGTTAACAATACCGTGTAACTGTCACGTTTAAAGGGACGAAATCGTGATATCTTCACGTCTCCCAGCATGCTAAATCGTCACATGTTCACGTCTTGCCATATCGGGTTGGACAGGAGGGAGCCTCATGTGTCACTCCACGGAGTTCACTCCGTCACGGAGGGGGAGTGTATAGGGGTAGGGTGTAGGGCGTGGTTTGGGATTGGGCCTCAGTGCTTAGTGACAACAAATGTAAACTTCCTGGTTCTCATAAGGATGACATTTGTTGTAGCCAATGAAAGGAGCCAAATGTTAAAGCAAACAGATATTGTTCTAAACTGTATTAAAGTAAACAGGTATTATCTTGAACTGTATTGAAGGGAACATGTATTATTTGGGACTGTTTTAAAGTAATTCAATATATATATAAACCTTCTCACGTACACTCACTGACCCAGATACCAACACACACACACACACACACACACACACACACACACACACACACACACACACACACACACACACACACACACACACACACACACACACACACACACACACACACACACACACACACACACACACACACACACACACACACACACACCACACACACACACACACACACACACACACACACACACACACACACACACACACACACACACACACACACACACACACACACACACACACACACACACACACACACACACACACACCTCTTCCCACCAGCACACACATCTTGCTGGGGCCAATATAATCTCAAGCACCAATATATCTGTGTACAATGTTTGATTGTCTGGAAAGAATAGTTTGTGTGAAATCTTCCTTGGGAAAGTAAAGGAGTGAACTCAGGTGCAAGATAGGAAGTGACTCTCCGCCCCAAATATGTCTATTGTCTGTTGTCTGTTGTTTATTCATGCAAAATGCCCCCTGTTTCTGACTGGCTGGTCCTGATATCTGTACCGCACGGCAGTAGAACTGGGAGTCCAGAGTACTCTGTAACTTGTATTGGTGTTTTTTACCATTAAAATCAGATTATTGTTATAACTTTTATGCCGGTGTTTTGAACTCCTTCTCTTATTAATCTGACCAGGCTCATCTAACGGACGGCGCGGAGCGGAGGTGGGCTTTAAGCCACCACCACTATGTTTGCTCCTACAATGTCCACCTCCTTCATCGTAATTGGTCCATGATGCGGGGAGGCAGAGATGAATGGCTGTTGTTTAGTAGGGGTATGTTCATGAACACAGCACCTGTGTCGGATTTATGCTTTTTGAAATCGTTGGCTAAAAGCACGGCTAAAAGAAGGAAATGTTTTGTTTTGACTGATGACAAATAATCGCTCCTATATCATCTGTCTAATGCTAAAGCCTCTACTGCAGTATTTAACCATAAAGTACAGATAAGAGATAGATAAACTTCAACTTTACTTTTGTATTATCTTACTAATTGGAGGATATCAGTTGTAAATACCTGCTACAAGCTGTCCTGCCATCGTCTATCACATTGGGCAGCGGCTACTTAACCAATAACCCAACACGTTCTCACTCCCATCCCGTCACATATTGACGGACGGTCAGGGCCCCTCCCCGTCGCTATATTACGTACAGGGTACCCCTTGCCGGTCAGGCTTCTACGGGCAGGGCGTCCCATAGACCTTCATAGACCACGTGATCAACAACGATGGCCGACCTTCGTGTTATTCTCCGTGGAAAATGCCTATTTTAAGGTTCATTTGGCCATTAAAATGCGTTTTGATGTCATTTTATGCGAGTAATGAGTTTTTATTTCTGATTATTTGTGCAGTACATGTACATGATGTGTAGTTTGCTAGTTAGGACGAAGATTACTTCATGAATGCTAACGTTTTTTTGGTGGAAATGTGTTTTTTCACAGCAAAGTCACCCTCTGTACTTGGACTTATTGGGAGAATCTAAAGGCAAGAACATCCCAAATATTAATTTAGGTCTTTATTTTAGACCTTTAGTTTTGCCGTCTGTGAGGAAAATACATGGGGCTCAGAGCCTCGTATTTTTAAAATCTTTTTTTCCTTCTAATTTGTTATTCTTTTCAAAATAACACACTGTTATTTACTCACCAATAACACACAGTTATCCTTGCTTTTATTTATTGGTTTAATTCCATAATCTCGGTCTTTTTTGGTGTTCGTCAGGAACTGAATTTTAAAATAAAAATAACCGAAAACAGACGTAGCATTTCGAGCGATTACCCAAGATTCTCAGCTACACTAATTGGATGTTTTTAGCCGCAATGCATGCTGGGATTTGGTGTTTATAGTATATGAAATCCGGAAAACATTTTAAAAGAATAAAATAATACTTAATTCCGAGTGCTCTTGCTTTTCTCTTTGAAAGTCATCACATAACGGCATTGTAATACACGGTTCGGCTGCATTAAATATTACAGATCTGCCGTAGTTCTCTATTTATAGCGCCCTGATTAGAAGACCTTTGGAAAAACTGAAGAAATGCCGCCGAAACTGAATACTTGACGTGGATCATAAATATATCAACAATTAAAAAACATCTTCAATTTCTCTTCACACAATACGTCTCCTTGCAGTATCAACCCTAATTCGGCTGACTTTTACATTTGATCTAATTCACAGATAGGTTATATTTACACCATAACGGTGCACAGCTGATATAAAAGGACTTGTAGTTTTTAAAGATATTACTGATTTGAATTGGATTGAATTTTGAATGTAAGAATGTAAATACTGAGTCTGAAATAGTATAGCAATATGCTGTAAAATTATGTGAAAGCATGAATAAAACTACACATCTTCAGATGTTGTACATACAAGTGTCTGTGTGTACCTTGTGTGCACCGCCTAGTGGTTAAAGCACGTTATTGAATTATTGTTTTTATGTGTTATATTTGATTAAAAAAATATTAAGAGTACATATACTTTCATAGGGGGAAAGTATAAGGTCTGTGATAGAAATATAGAATATAAAAAATCAAGAAGATACTATAAGTGATCTCTTCAATAAAACAGTTTAGTGCAGGATGTACAAAGATATTAATAGGAGGAGGTGCAAAACAGAAAAACGAATTAACCTTTATTTAAACATTAAATAACAGATTAAGGTCTTGCTTTCCTGCAATGTTAACTATGTTGAAGCACTTATTTTAACTGATATTATACATATGGATTATACTCTTATGTATGTAGATAGAATAAGAAATGTGCAGAATACGACAGTGTAATGGTGGAAGTATACACACATATTGATAGATGTCTTGTAATGCACTGTTGAGGAACCTGTGACCCAAGTGTTTCATTCATTGCATAACTACACCGTAGTTGTGTATATGATATGTCAATAAACCTTTAAAATCTTGAAATCTTGAAAGGGATGTGCAAAATAGCCATAATATATAGTCTTTAATTAACTATTAGTAGAGAATAACGAGTAATTAATATACTTTATTACTCGTTTCCATTAATGTCAATTGCAGATACATGTTTAGTCTTCTCAAGCACCAACTATCAAATATCTCATTTTACTCAGGTGTAACTAAAGTCTGATTTAAGGGTTGTTTATATTTCACATCATTAATCAGAATCTGCAAAGTAACTCAAATAAGTGTAGTGGAGTAAAAATACCAGGTTAACCTCTGAATTGTAGTGGAGTATAATTACAAAGTATCAATGAGCTGTCATGTGGGTATATATTAATGCTATATATTAATGCTGCGCATTATGGACAGCGATTTTCACCCATTTATTAATTATATGTTTTACATTTGATAACACCAATGTGTTTAATACTGGCAACTTCTAATTGTGGGAAAAACGAAAACGTTCAGTAGAGACGTCCCATAGAACATTTTGCGAAACACAATAGAGTGGTGTGTAGTTCTGGGGGGGCGTTCGATTCCAGTTTTGGATAGTCTGGCGTGGTTTCGTTCAATTTCAAACAGCTGTTTGACGCTGCGTAACCTTGGCGCACTGCCACTCCAACATCCAATCCCAGACCTTGAAGAGTAATCACGGGGGACTGTAGTCCTAAACGATAGCTGGGGATTATGGGTAGTGTAGTGTCTTCGGCCATCCTAAACTCAAAAATGTTGACAATCGCAATGATGCTCGAAATGGCCCTTATAGGCCTACGTCTGTTTCCGGTTATTTTTATTTTGAAATTCAGTTCCTGACGAACACCAAAAAAGCCCGAGATTATGGAATTAAACCAATAAATAAAAGCAAGGATAATTGTGTGTTATTGGTGAGTAAATAACAGTGTGTTATTTTGAAAAGAATAACAAATTAGAAGGAAAAAAAGATTTTAAAAATACGAGGCTCTGAGCCCCATGTATTTTCCTCACAGACGGCAACACTAAAGGTCTAAAATAAAGACCTAAATTAATATTTGGGATGTTCTTGCCTTTAGATTCTCCCAATAAGTCCAAGTACAGAGGGTGACTTTGCTGTGAAAAAACACATTTCCACCAAAAAAACGTTAGCATTCATGAAGTAATCTTCGTCATAACTAGCAAACTAAACATCATGTACATGTACTGCACAAATAATCAGAAATAAAAACTCATTACTCGCATAAAATGAGATCAAAACGCATTTTAATGGCCAAATGAACCTTAAAATAGGCATTATGAAGGTCCATGGGACGCCCTGCCCGTAGAAGCCTGACGGTCAAGGGGTCCGCTGTCCGCAATGAAGGTCTATGGGACGCCCTGCCCGTAGAAGCCTGACGGGCAAGGGGTACCCTGTACGTAATATAGCGACGGGGAGGGGCCCTGACCGTCCGTCAATAGGCTTGTTTGAGACAAGCAAGACCTGCGCAGACCTGCGCAGTTGCGATCAACGTCTTGCTAGTGCGTTGCATGATGGTTAGTCATTTTGTCCGACTTGCTCTGGAGGCTCGCCCACATGAGACTTTGAAATCTCGCGGGACAAAGACGCCCGCAGCCTTGAGAGCGAGGCGAGGCGAGTTGGCGCAGTTGCTCTCCACGAGCTGCGGATGCGAAATGCTTGATGGGAAACGGCTCGCTGGTATCTCGAGCTGAGCGCTCATTGGTGGTTTTTACCACGTGCTGCTGATGAAACTCTCCAATTGGCTGGCAAAAGTTTGTTGTTGTTTTGTGTCTGTTTTACGTCGCCACATCCATTCCCATTTTTCATCATTGTTCCACAATGTTTATCATCATGAAATTAATATCTATATATTTTATACTATACTGCTTACCGTTGTCATACTTTATATATCTTAGCATATTCATACACACTGTTCATACTGCTCACAGGCTGATATCTAGTGTATTCATACCCCACTGTTTATTCATCATTCAATTCATTCTATATGTTATTCTGTAGATTGTGAACATTACTTTCCACTTCACTGCTTGTTGCACCTGGTTAGAAGCTAAACTGCATTTCGTTGTCTCAGTACCTGTAATATGTGCAATAACAATAAAGTTTATCTTTAAGTTAAACCAAATCATTAAAATAAAATATATTGTAATGTAATGATTTGGTTTAACCTTATTTATTGAATACATCATTTAAAATGGCAAGATTAAATCAAATTACATCCATGTTGTACACATCATAAAGCTTAAAGTGGCAGCTAAAGAATTAACACAGCAGCAGGTCTGTTCAATTCATGCTCATTAAGCTTCATGTGTGCGGATCTGAAGGACTGATCATTTGTAGCCTGTCACCTATCAGTTTTGCAAACATTAAGAGGGAGGAGCATTTATATTGCATCCACTTCATCTGCAACGAAAAACGGCAAAGCAATTTCCGCCATTGCAAACCCAGCCAGTCAAGCCGACTCCGAGTCCGAGCTGTCCGACTTAAGACGAGCTTTTTGACACCTCCCCCGGCTGCGATCGGCTACTCTCGTCTACTTTCGAGGCGAGCCGCAATGTGTCTCAAACAAGCCTACTATGGCCCTTTCTCATTTCTCTAACTCCCCCCCTCGACTCCCCCCCTCGACTCCCCTCCTCGACTCCTATCCTCGAGACTTAGTCCCGCCCACAGGAGATGCGAGCCGAGGAGCCGAGGAGGGGAACCGAGGAGAGAGGAGGGGAAGCAGCAGGCGGTTAGAGAAATGAGAACTCCTCTCCTCTGAGCGGTCATTTTAAAGAGACGTCCATCAATGATGACAGGAGGCAGCAGCCCTCTGATGGACAGATGTGTTCATGACCACTTCTATATTTACTTTGATTCATTCACAGTGCGGTATAATGAGACAATAATGGCTACAGATGCGGACACGCACACACACATATATATGTATATATTTATATAAATATATACAATTTCAGAATCAAACAGAGCACTCATAATAACGTAACACTATCAGAGACTGGATATACCCCCCCCCTCTCTGGTCGCTGCAATGAGGAAAATAAATTACGGGCCAAAAGTTTTATTTACAAGTATTAAAAGTAAGCAGAGGACTCCAAACCAACTGAGACCTGTCTGTCCGCTGCATCTACACACACACTGTACCACACACACCTACACATAATCAGGCTACAGCTGTTGCGTATTTTATTATGTGAAGCACTGAATGGTTTTAGAAAAATATCGACTCTTTGTTTGTAGATATCTACTAAACTACAGCAAATAAAGAGAGTAGGCCTGTTATAGAGTGATATATATTATACACACTGCTCTGCTTTCTGCAAGGACCTCACAGCTGTTCTCACTGTAAACATCGCGTCACGATGAAAGCAGTTTCTAAAATAATATCCAGGGGATGCATGCAGAGCTGTCATTGGCTGAGATAAGTCCGGCCGTGCGTCACGACTCTTTGAAACATCTCTGTTCCCGGAAATGCATCCGCGAAGAAGCCGTGGAGGAGCCATCAGTGTATCCTCGGTTATAGCTCCTCCAGAGAGCCTCCTCGATGCTCGATGCTCGGTCCTCGACGTGCATTTAGAGAAATGAGATGTCCTTCAACATGGCGCGCTAAAATTCATTTCCGGGTCACTACCGGAGGACAGAGGAGTCGAGGAGTCGAGGAGGGGGATTTGATGAAATGAGAAAGGGCCCATGTGACGGGATGGGAGTGAGAACGTGTTGAATAACCACAACACAAGTTCATCCAGCAGGTAGTCACTGTTGCATTTAGGGTAGTGTAGTGCCTTTACACTTAATGTTTTAGCCATCAGTAATGTAATCTAAGTTACACAATATGAAAGTAATGTAATGTGATTACTTTCCGTTACTTTTGGATAACCTCAATATTAAATGTAAAGTCAATCAATACAAGAGAACATAAATAAGTTGTTGTCTTATGTTAGACAACAGAACAAAGTGTCATTTTAAAGGTAGGGTAGGTAAGAATGGAGAAACCAGCTCGAGTACGCTAGAATTTGAAAGTATGCAGGCGAAAAAAATCCATTGCTCCCCAAGCCTGTGATATGTTAGACATTAACACACATATATCACCTTCACAGAAACATGAGGGGGAACTATCCCATCTCTCACCAGTAGAGACTGCACAAGAGTTCTGCAGAGACTCAGAGCTCTTCAGAAACAGCAGCAGTTGAAACACGCCTTTTAAGGGCATGAGATTTACTATGTGAGTGCACTGAGCTGGGTGTGTTGCATTGTAATGAGGTCTTGTAGGACAGTGAATGCACCCACGTCAACACAGCTGAATGTGCAGCCATCTGCCCACGCCAGCAACACTCTGTCAACAGGATGCCCATGATGAATCAGTGTGAATACTAGCATCAAATCAACCGCAAGAATATCGTTTTGGAACCTAAGTAAAGAGTACATTTACAGTATAAACAACTTCCAAAGTTGATAAGTGGGTCATAAATCAGTTTGACCTTTGAACCCCTTTGAACTTAACAAGAACAGTAGCTACATTTGTATCTGTCACGCTTTGCCCCTATTCTGTGGCTGTAGGCTACTTGTCTTTTCATCCTCTAACTCAGCTCTACAAGCTCTACACGACATCAGAAGCGTGCGGCAAGCCCTGGAGCATTACGTTTTTATAAAATATGTCCTCAGGTTGACAAACAGGTCAGAGGCGAATAACAAAAACCCATGTGCTTTTCGTTGTAACCAACATCTGTAAAACCAAAGAAATGAATATGATGCAATATGTTCACAGCATTATATTTTTGGGTAAATTCTAACTCTTACACATAAAGACGTCTATTTGCAAAACATACTTTAATGATTTATTTTACATTCCAGAGGTCTGAGCTCTCCGAGTACTACTTCAATAAATCAATACATTTGAAAATCATTTGTATAAGAAAAAGTGTTTCTATTTCCGAACTTAGTACTATTTTAGTATTACAAAAAACCAATATGGCCACTCTGGGTTAGCAGTTAACCTATAGGTGGATAAGACCAGATTCCCTAAATGTGATCTCTATATATCTCCTTCTCTTTTCCTCCTTTCATTCTCTGTTTGAAGCGGGTAGCGACAGAACCAGGCGATACACGTGATATATGATCGTGAATTTCAGCACGTTCCAATAAAAGAGAGGCGTTATCACCATGAGGTGAGCTGTGCTCGTGCTTCTATACTGATTCAGCTGTCAGCAAGTTGAGACTTGAGAAGTGAGCCTTGGTAGTTCTGCTTTTCTCTTCCCTGTATGGTAAATGTTTCACTGCTGAGTGACTGCACAGGAAATCCACCATTTGAATACCAAGTTCCAAAAAAGAAGAAGAAAAAAAAGCCACACATACACTTTGACAGACTTCAAAGTGTGTCTGCATGTGTAAAGCTATTCAGCTCTCGTTCGCCACATGAAGTGGTAGTCACTATTTCTGTCTTTTGAGGTGCTGCACAGAAAAAGAAATAAACAATGACTTACAGTTAAAAAGATTCAAACCCAAGCATCTTTCTGCTGCTGAGGTTTCATTATCATAGGGTGCGGCCTGTGAGGCCCGTCACAAGGGCTCACAGCAAGACACAAACACAAATGAGTTCCAGTTGGTCTTGAATGCTTTGCATGTGCTTACTGAAGGATTTCAATAAGGCGGGCTCTGAATCTGGGACATTGTGCACAGAAAACTGGACTGATCCCTGTGTCCGTGCAACAACAACATCTACCTTTTGTTTTCTTTTGGTAGGTAGAAGTTTATGTGTGTGTTCTGGTGACATGGTGACATGGTGGTAGTATTATTGGCACACATTGGTTTTTCATACCACTGCTACGCTGACGACACCCAACTAATTCTGTCCTTTCCCCGCTCAGAGACCCAGGTCGTCGCACGCATCTCTGCTTGTCTAGCTGACATCTCTCAGTGGATGTCTGCTCACCACCTCAAGCTCAACCTTGACAAGACTGAAGTGCTTTTCCTTCCGGGAAAAGATTGTCCCTCTCTTGACCTGACCATCAACATCGGCACCTCTGTTGTTTCCCCGACTCAGACTGCAAGGAATCTGGGTGTGATCCTAGATAACAACCTGTCCTTCACTGCAAACATCGCTGCTACAACCCGCTGCTGCAGATACACGCTTTACAACATCAGGAGGATGCGTCCCCAGCTGACCCAGAAAGCCACGCAGGTTCTGGTCCAGGCTCTCGTCATCTCACGCCTAGACTACTGCAACTCCCTCCTGGCTGGTCTACCTGCATGTGCCATCCGACCTCTGCAGCTCATCCAGAATGCAGCGGCTCGTCTGGTCTTCAACCTTCCTGAATGTTCCCACACCACGCCGCTCCTCCGCTCCCTCCACTGGCTTCCGGTAACTGCTAGAATCCACTTCAAGACACTGGTACTTGCGTACCATGCTGCGAATGGATCTGGCCCTTCCTACATCCAGGACATGGTTAAACCGTACACCCCAGCACGTGCACTACGCTCTGCATCAGCCAAACAGCTCGCTGCACCCTCGCTGCGAGGGGGACCCAAGTTCCCATCAGCAGAAACACGTGGGTTTGCTATCCTGGCTCCAAGATGGTGGAATGAGCTCCCCATTGACATCAGGACAGCAGAAAGCTTACACACCTTCCAGACTGAAAACTCATCTCTTTCGACTCCACTTCGAGGATAGAACTATTAACAAAGAACTGCTAACAGAGCACTTATATGCTAATAAAGGACTGGCTTATCTAAAGCCAGTTGAGTAGCACTTGAAACGATTGGCTCTTTGAAACCTGATGTTCTTATATGATTCTGTTTTCTTCAAGGTTGTGTCTTCCTGGTTGAATGTACTTATTGTAAGTCGCTTTGGATAAAAGCGTCAGCTAAATGTAATGTAATGTAATGTAACATGAAACTGAACCGTTTATGAAATAGACACTTATTAAAAAGCACGTCTCCCTCTGTCAGCTTCAGTGAGACACAGCTTCCTCATTCTGGTCTCTGTGTAATCCAGGATGTCGTCACAGCTGGATGTGGGTGTTAGGACTTCTGCCTTCAGGTTGCTTGTAAAGTGTAACCTTATAAAGGCAGCCCTCATGCAACATGATGTGCAGGAGATTTTCCTTTTCAAATCTCACTCTTTTTCTGACATTTGTTCATCTCGAGGCATACACAATTTAACAGACAAATACATCATCCGTTTTACAAGGTAGAGATGCAGCACATTGCATCCATCGGATAACATTATGTCTGCACTCCACCCAGGTGGGGCAGCTCCAATGCCTGGTACTGTTCACAAAGATTTTAACAATTTAAGAATCACAGGTCACGTCCCTCGTAGAATGTTACCCTGCACATGTGCATGTTTGACAATAAGAAGCACTGAAAGCAGCTGTTTCTACTCCCAGCAGCGAACTGTATATCAAGTGGAAACTACCATCCAGCCAGTGGTGGAAGAAGTAGAATAACTGATACTTCAGTCAGAGTAGCAATACTACATTTGAAATGTACTTTAATAAAAGTGTAAAGTAGCATAAACTGAGAATAAGTACCATCAAATTGTACCGAAGTATTTTACTTGAGTAGATGTACTTAGTTACCATCCATCACTGCATACAGCCAATGGGTGAGAACATTGAATACTTAAGTGTTGTAAATGTAATATTTGTACATTTAGGTATTGCTATACAATCTCATGACTTCTTCTAAGCCTGTATATAACCCACTCCCACACTGTCAAATCACTTCCTTATTATGTTCACTATGTACACACCATTGCTGTTTGAGGATAACATTTCTGATATAAATATGCAAGTACATATCTGGGGGCATGATTGAATCAGATTCAAAAAGGAACGTGTGTATCCAGTTAAATCATGAATCATACACACGTAGTTCTGGTTTAAAGATCAGTGGCTCCGTTTGACCATGGCTTCATTTATAGCGATATTACAGAAGTAGTCCTGCAGAATGAGCGGTCGACCTTTCCCCGTCTCCTCGTGGCTACAGAACAGTGTTGTCTGCCAATAAATAACTCTTTTACTGGCAGTCACTGATCCGTGCGGAGCAGAGAGTTATAGTTTAATTAAAAGCAGGAAATAGATGAGCATACTGTGTTAGGAGTTGGACTGAAGGGGGGAGGCGACGGTGAACAGAGAGATACCACTGAATAAGAAGGAAAGTGATGGTTGGAGACAGCTACAAAGGTATTATGGTCTGACAGAGACAGACAGAGGAAAACATGTATAGGGGAGGAGGAAAGGAGATATGTGTTGCCTTCAGGTACAACATTGTGATGAGGGTGAGTGGAGCTGTTGAGTGAAGTGTGGCAGTCAGAAGAACACTCTCTCTCTTCTGCTGGGTGACTGACGTGGTGAGACATACCCACACATAGCACCACTGGTGTCATAGGACTAAGTACAAGTTACTCAAGTACTGTTCTTGAGTATAATATTGAGGTACTTGTACTTTACGTGAGTTATTTCTAATCATACCACTTTGTATAAAATGTATTATAAAATAAATGTAGTGGAGTAAAAAACTCCACTACATTTATTTGACAGATTTAGCTACTAGTTTCTTTGCAGATTTGTATTATTTTATAATATAAACAGACCATGAAATAGCCACATACATTACCACACTGTTAGAAACGTACCGGGACATTCACAGTATTTAACTGGCAGCAACTGACAAGTTACTTACTGTAACAGTAAGTAACTTGTCAGTTGCTGCCAGTTAAATACTGTGAAGGTAATCACAGTATTTACACGTTTTTATTTACAGTAACAGTGTAAAATGAAACACAGTAACTTCCAGTACTGTATTTGTGTTTACGGTAATAGTGTTTTAACTGTAAAATGAAACAGTAATATTTAATTACTTTATTTTTTGTTATAGCTGTAAAATAAAACGGTAATTTCCAAGCATTATATTTTTGTTTACGGTAATAGTGTTTCCATTGTAACATAGAAACTTTAATGCTATAATATTAAGTTACAGTATCAGTATTTTAACTGTAAAACAATATATTATAGTATACTTCATGTCATGCTGGTAATTTACAGATTACCAGACATTCTTGACACACTTTTAAAGCTCACCGATAACTGCAGGGAGACAGCAAACAATACATTTTAACAAGGCATTCTTAATTGTTGAACGGTATCAAGACCATGTATTTTCTTGTGCTAAATGATAAATATTTTCATCAATAAAACAATCGATATTAATATCCAAAAACATGGAGATTGCATTTTTAAAACAGTGGCGATAACAAAACAGAATATAAAGCAATTTCTTCTGCCAAGCCATTTTAGAGACGTGCTGTAGTTGAAAAGGCGTCACGTCCTCGACACAGACTGGAGAACCCAAATGCACGACCCAGAGACATAGTCTTGAATGCAACACCTTTTCTTTTTAATGTCATTGAACAGAAAATCCCTCTTAACAGAGTAAGGCTCACAAGGAGGAAAAAACTAAGTATAGCAAAAAGAGAACTTAAGATAAACTTAAACTAACAAAACAACACAACCTGACAAGACCGTAAACAACCGTCTCTTTGCTGAGGCCTGGCACGACCACACGTGGGAACAAACATGAACTGACACAGGACAGGGGGGAGACGGGACTGTTTAAACATGAGGTGAGTGGGAACAGGTGGAAACAATCAGGGGCGGGGCAGACGCTGACGATGGCGGGAAAACACACAAAGGGAGGAAGTAACAGGGCCTGAAATGAGAGACAAGAGGCAGGCCTAAGTACAAAATGAAACAGGAAATGGAAAACGAGACACGACATGAAACACGGGGACTTAACTAGAGATGAATGACATAAATAGACAGACCTGTCATGACGTGAATAAACATGAAAACCTGACTAAACATGAAATTACAGACATAATACATAAACATAACTAACACATTTGACGAGACACAACAAAAGGCACTGTTTGGCAAATACATTATCACTATTCTTAAATACACAATATTTCAAAACACTTTGAACACAAACAACCAAATGCCTGCAGGAATGGACCCTGTACTGAACTTACAAACCTTACACGTGTGAGACATTTTGATAAGCTTGCCGAGTACAGTTAGCTTAACTTGCTTTTTCACTAAGCGGCCTGACGTCGGACTGTCACACTTTGGCTAGGGTTACATCAATTAACTGACAAAATTATTTGTATTAATTACTTTCTTTGTCTCTAGAGTTACCATGTCCATTGGGGGAGGTTACTTCCTGGTTCAGCAAAGGGCATGGCCCTTTGCGCTGAGGACTCATAAATACTGCAAGGAGCCAATTGGGACAAACCACCTGCTTCCATGTTAAAGGGGGCATTTGTGTTTTGTCAGTGTCCTTTGTGTTTTCTGTTACTATTAATTATCCCTTGGGTTCAACTTGGTTTGGCCAAGCCACTATATAGGTTCCTTGGGTTTTCATTGTAGCAGGTCAGTTGGTTGAGTTAACGCCTAAGTGTTAATGATGCCATGTTTCTTTGAGGTACTTTCTGTTGACCTGTTTTATAGGTCTAGTTATTAGAATTGATTGATTTATTATGTTTTCTATGTACTTTTGGGTAAATAAAAAAACCCCAGTTTATTTAAACCACTCCTCTGTCCTGTTGTTCAGACCCCTCACTGTTTACTCATCATTTAATTCACTCTATATTTTATTCTGTAGATTGTGTACATTGCTTTTCACTTTACTGCTTTTGCACTCCTGGTTAGAAGCTGAACTGCATTTTGTTTTCTCAGTACATGTAACCTGTGCAATAACAATAAAGTTGAATCTAATCTTGAGCAGGAACTAATCTATTTAAATATCTGACATTAACGATTAAACACATTTGTGCATTCTTTATAAGTGCAAACTGGTCAAGACCACTGACGGAAGTAGTTTTGCAAACTAGTGGTTCTGTCTTTTTACATGTAGGATTCAACCAATTTGTTTTAAAAATGAACAGACACTTGAGTCAATCATTTGTAGTGATATAATAATTGTTCATCTGCAACGAAGAACGCCAACGCAAATGGTGTTGTAATGTATCATCGCACGTTGAAATGTGTGCAAAATGATTTAGTATTTTTCTATATTGCTCCAAAATGTTGTTTATTGTTTTTGAACATTCAAAGCATGGAAACATGTTACAGCAGAGGCACATACTTCTAATATGAACCTGCATATGAGCAGAATAGGGACCCTGTAAGCTGTGTGCCTGTACACACGAGTATCAGAGTATTACAGGTATACTGGAGCAAGCCCTGTACATGCAGAGTTGATGCCATCGGGGTACGTGAAGCACCATAGTTTGACATTAAGGGCAACTGACCACGCTTCCATATTAGAGGTCATAGGAATGAGAACACAATGACATGACAACATACTCGCATATTCCCACTTCCATTCATCTTGGCAGTATTGAACTCCAAAGACACAAGTTTATATTTTAGTATACTCTGTATTTAAAAAAATGTAAGCATTTGGTATATCCATGAGATCTGTAACTGTCAAGGAAACAACAATTAAACCTTGCAATAATGATGACATCATTCAAACACAAGTATTTTGATACGAGACGAGAGGCAACTCAGAGGGACTGATTGTTAGTTCGTTCAGAGAGCAGCCTGTCAGCTCGTGCGGAGAGCAGCCTGTCAGCTCGTTCGGAGAGCAGCCCGACAGCTGGTGCGGAGAGCAGCCGACAGCTCGTCCAGAGAGCAGCCCGTCAGCTCGTTCAGAGAGCAGCCAGTCAGCTCGTCCAGAGAGCAGCCCGTCAGCTCGTCCAGAGAGCAGCCCGTCAGCCAGTCAGCTCGTCCAGAGAGCAGCCCGTCAGCTCGTTCAGAGAGCAGCCCGTCAGCCAGTCAGCTCGTCCAGAGAGCAGCCCGTCAGCTCGTCCAGAGAGCAGCCCGTCAGCTCGTTCAGAGAGCAGCCCGACAGCTCGTCCAGAGAGCAGCCCGTCAGCTCGTTCAGAGAGCAGCCTGTCAGCTCGCCCAGAGAGCAGCCCGTCAGCTCGTGCAGAGAGCAGCCCGTCAGCTTGCCCAGAGAGCAGCCCGTCAGCTCGTCCAGAGAGCAGCCCGTCAGCTCGTCCAGAGAGCAGCCCGTCAGCTCGTGCAGAGAGCAGCCCGTCAGCTCGTGCAGAGAGCAGCCCGTCAGCTCGTGCAGAGAGCAGCCCGTCAGCTCGTGCAGAGAGCAGCCCGTCAGCTCGTCCAGAGAGCAGCCCGTCAGCTCGTCCAGAGAGCAGCCCGTCAGCTCGTGCAGAGAGCAGCCCGTCAGCTCGTGCAGAGAGCAGCCCGTCAGCTCGTGCAGAGAGCAGCCCGTCAGCTCGTCCAGAGAGCAGCCCGTCAGCTCGTCCAGAGAGCAGCCCGTCAGCTCGTCCAGAGAGCAGCCCGTCAGCTCGTCCAGAGAGCAGCCCGACAGCTCGTTCAGAGAGCAGCCCGACAGCTCGTTCAGAGAGCAGCCCGTCAGCGCGTTCAGAGAGCAGCCCGTCAGCTCGTTCAGAGAGCAGCCCGTCAGCTCGTTCAGAGAGCAGCCTGACCGTCCACTTGGTGAAGAGATGCTCAGTTGGGCAGGGAATGAAGTGGCCGCAGCTCGTTAGGCTCTGACAATGGCACCTCTGTGAGGAGCGGCCCATTCACGCTCACATTCCCTCTGCCACTCCGTCTGCATTATTATCACGGCCTGGAAGAATCTGAAAAGAGACCCTGCCCACTCCCCCCCACAGCCCCACTTCATTTGCTCAGGCGCTCAGATTTCAATTTCCAGTCCACCCTTTGTCCTCCCACTAACAATTATCTCTCTCCCTCTGTCTCCCCCTCTTCACGTTTCAGTTCCAACACCTTCCCTAATTTACATTTGATTTAGACTGACATTCCTGACCTACAAAAGCATTTCAAGCAGCCAACAAAACTGTTCTGGAGGTCCGACTTCCCCTCTGCTCTGAGCTCTGTTCTGGGCTCCAAATATTGCTCCGAAGATAAAGCGTTTTAGAAATGCTTTGCTTCAGTTTGTCCGTTTGAGTTGAAGCTTCTTCCTTCAGGCCGGATGTTAGTAAGTGTACAACTTAGCGTTTTAAAAACAGCTTTGTACCAGCAGTCATCGCACACAATAACAAGTTGTAGCAGGGTCACACAGATGCTATGGTCACAATGCTATTTATCTAATGGTGATGTGCCACATCTTGATGTGCCACACCTGAGAGGTGGATGGATTATCTCGGCAAAGGAGAAGTGCTCACTATCACAGATGTTTTCAGATTTGTGAACAATATTTGAGAGAAATGGTTATTTTGTGTAAATAGAAAATGTTTTAGATCTTTGAGTTCATCTCATGAAAAATGGGAGCAAAAACAAAAGCATTTATATTTTTGTTCAGTGTATTAGCTTTCTGGATCGCTCAAGTTGGTACTAGTGGTTTTAAATGTTCTTAGATGTGATAGTACTTGTTTAGAGTCTGTCTTGTGTCTTGTGTTGGATTGTTAGTCATTATGGATCCCTTCCTTTTACCTGCAAACCAAATCTACATACGGGTCCAAATATATAACCTGGACCAGTACTTGATAGCTTTGTCTGTCTGCTGTTTGGTGCTGGACAGGAAGTGCACAGTGGATTTATCAATGGCCTAGGAAAAATAAAATACACTATGGGACAAGTGTCGGGAAATATTTCTGGAGAAGGCCTTGATACATTCATTACGTGGGAAAGAATTCCCCCTCTCAAACACACAGCTCACAAGGGCCCCTTCTCCTCTGTGTTGAGACGTTATGAGCTCATTCCCAGAGCGAGGGCTTGTTTAAACATCGTTCAGTTCACACAGACACCTCGGAGCACGCTGTCCGCTTGGATTCAGGACCCGCTGAGCCGTGACTAACCAAATGTTGAATCAGTCAAACAGTGCTGACTGAGGCTCAGATGGAAAGTGAAAAGGAACCAACTGACAAAGTCTGAAAGGCTTTTATGTCAAACTAAATGTTGTATCCATGGCTGAGAACTGTCCCAATGAAATGTGGGCCTGTGTCAGCCTTTCTGTGCAGAGACTGGTGTATAGAGACGTTTCAACTGGTGCTATAGAGACGTTTCAACTGGAGCTATAGAGACGTTTCAACTGGAGCTATAGAGACGTTTTAACTGGTGCTATAGAGACGTTTCAACTGGAGCCATAGAGACGTTTCAACTGGTGCTATAGAGACGCTTCAACTGGTGTATAGAGACGTTTCAACTGGTGCTATAGAGACGTTTCAACTGGTGCTATAGAGACGTTTCAACTGGAGCTATAGAGACGTTTCAACTGGTGCTATAGAGACGTTTCAACTGGTGCTATAGAGACGTTTCAACTGGTGTTATAGAGACGTTTCAACTGGTGCTATAGAGACGTTTCAACTGGAGCTATAGAGACGTTTCAACTGTTACTATAGAGACGTTTCAACTGGTGCTATAGAGACGTTTCAACTGGTGCTATAGAGACGTTTCAACTGGAGCTATAGAGACGTTTCAACTGGAGCTATAGAGACGTTTCAACTGGAGCTATAGAGACGTTTCAACTGGTGCTATAGAGACGTTTCAACTGGTGCTATAGAGACGTTTCAACTGGTGCTATAGAGACGTTTCAACTGGTGTATAGAGACGTTTCAACTGGAGCTATAGAGACGTTTCAACTGGTGCTATAGAGACGTTTCAACTGGTGCTATAGAGACGTTTCAACTGGAGCTATAGAGACGTTTCAACTGGTGCTATAGAGACGTTTCAACTGGTGCTATAGAGACGTTTCAACTGGAGCTATAGACACGTTTCAACTGGAGCTATAGAGACGTTTCAACTGGAGCTATAGAGACGTTTCAACTGGTGCTATAGAGACGTTTCAACTGGAGCTATAGAGACGTTTCAACTGGAGCTATAGAGACGTTTCAACTGGTGCTATAGAGACGTTTCAACTGGTGTATAGAGACGTTTCAACTGGAGCTATAGAGACGTTTCAACTGGAGCTATAGAGACGTTTCAACTGGAGCTATAGAGACGTTTCAACTGGTGCTATAGAGACGCTTCAACTGGAGCTATAGAGACGTTTCAACTGGAGCTATAAAGACGTTTCAACTGGAGCTATAGAGACGTTTCAACTGGTGCTATAGAGACGTTTCAACTGGTGTATAGAGACGTTTCAACTGGTGCTATAGAGACGTTTCAACTGGAGCTATAGAGACGTTTCAACTGGAGCTATAGAGACGTTTCAACTGGTGCTATAGAGACGCTTCAACTGGAGCTATAGAGACGTTTCAACTGGAGCTATAGAGACGTTTCAACTGGAGCTATAGAGACGTTTCAACTGGTGCTATAGAGACGTTTCAACTGGTGTATAGAGACGTTTCAACTGGAGCTATAGAGACGTTTCAACTGGAGCTATAGAGACGTTTTAACTGGAGCTATAGAGACGTTTCAACTGGTGCTATAGAGACGTTTCAACTGGTGCTATAGAGACGTTTCAACTGGAGCTATAGAGACGTTTCAACTGGAGCTATAGAGACATTTCAACTGGAGCTATAGAGACGTTTCAACTGGTGCTATAGAGACGTTTCAACTGGAGCTATAGAGACATTTCAACTGGTGCTATAGAGACGTTTCAACTGGTGCTATAGAGACGTTTCAACTGGTGCTATAGAGACGTTTCAACTGGTGCTATAGAGACGTTTCAACTGGAGCTATAGAGACGTTTCAACTGGAGCTATAGAGACGTTTCAACTGGAGCTATAGAGACGTTTCAACTGGTGCTATAGAGACGTTTCAACTGGTGCTATAGAGATGTTTCAACTGGAGCTATAGAGACGTTTCAACTGGTGCTATAGAGACGTTTCAACTGGTGTATAGAGACGTTTCAACTGGAGCTATAGAGACGTTTCAACTGGAGCTATAGAGACGTTTCAACTGGAGCTATAGAGACGTTTCAACTGGTGCTATAGAGACGTTTCAACTGGTGCTATAGAGACGTTTCAACTGGTGTATAGAGACGTTTCAACTGGTGCTATAGAGACGTTTCAACTGGAGCTATAGAGACGTTTCAACTGGTGCTATAGAGACGTTTCAACTGGTGTATAGAGACGTTTCAACTGGTGCTATAGAGACGTTTCAACTGGAGCTATAGAGACGTTTCAACTGGTGTATAGAGACGTTTCAACTGGAGCTATAGAGACGTTTCAACTGGAGCTATAGAGACGTTTTAACTGGAGCTATAGAGACGTTTCAACTGGTGCTATAGAGACGTTTCAACTGGTGCTATAGAGACGTTTCAACTGGTGTATAGAGACGCTTCAACTGGAGCTATAGAGACGTTTCAACTGGAGCTATAAAGACGTTTCAACTGGAGCTATAGAGACGTTTCAACTGGTGCTATAGAGACGTTTCAACTGGTGTATAGAGACGTTTCAACTGGTGCTATAGAGACGTTTCAACTGGAGCTATAGAGACGTTTCAACTGGTGTATAGAGACGTTTCAACTGGAGCTATAGAGACGTTTCAACTGGAGCTATAGAGACGTTTCAACTGGAGCTATAGAGACGTTTCAACTGGAGCTATAGAGACGTTTCAACTGGTGCTATAGAGACGTTTCAACTGGAGCTATAGAGACGTTTCAACTGGAGCTATAGAGACGTTTCAACTGGTGCTATAGAGACGTTTCAACTGGTGCTATAGAGACGCTTCAACTGGAGCTATAGAGACGTTTCAACTGGAGCTATAGAGACGTTTCAACTGGTGCTATAGAGACGTTTCAACTGGTGCTATAGAGACGTTTCAACTGGAGCTATAGAGACGTTTCAACTGGTGCTATAGAGACATTTCAACTGGAGCTATAGAGACGTTTCAACTGGTGTATAGAGACGTTTCAACTGGAGCTATAGAGACGCTTCAACTGGAGCTATAGAGACGCTTCAACTGGAGCTATAGAGACGTTTCAACTGGAGCTATAGAGACGTTTCAACTGGAGCTGCTACACATTCAGAGCGTACCAATTACAGTATTCACTTTACAATTATTCCCAATCCAAACCCCAAAACCAAAACAAGTCAATCATCACCCACACACACACACACACACACACACACACACACACACACACACACACACACACCACACACACACACACAACACACACACACACACACACACACACACACACACACACACACACACACACACACACACACACACAGCACACCCAGACACACACACACACATACACACCCACACACACACACACACACCACACACACACACACACACACACACACACACACACACACACACACACACACACAACACACACACACACACACACACACACACACACACACCACACACACACACACACACACACCCACACACACACACACACACACACACACACACACACACACACACACACACACACATTGCTTTGGCAGAACACTTGACTTGGTTTGCTGTGCAAAATGAAAAATGTTGTTGTAGAGGAGGTCTTATTAGATGCAGTAAGGACCTTGGTGATATGGCTCTGCAGGAACTTATCTGACAGGCCTTGTTAGGAAACTCCTACAGGTCCCCCCCCCCCCCCCCCCCCCCTCTCTCATGAGGGACACATCAATGTGTCAGTATGTGTTATAATGTGCTCTGGGCCTCGAGTCGTAGGCCGGTCCAGTGGAAGTCACAGAAAGTGATCTCTATGATCTCTATGATGACTACTGATGGAAGCTGTCAGTGAGTCACAGATCAGAAAGGCGCTCACTGCTGCAGAGGAACAAGAACAACTATGAACCCAGAGGTCAAATAGAATGAACAAAATAGTGAAGGAATTTGAGATGTCAAACTGTTGTCAAAGTTGTTCCTGTGTATGTGAACATGAAGACATGCATGGTGAAGACAGAGAAAGTGAGTCGTACTGTATTCACTCATCAGATTCCTCCAGTATCGATCACTCTTATTGCTGCGATGGCTGCATTAGCTTACATGTGGACGCCATTTAAAACCATGTTGCTGATCCTAAGACTAGTTTGGACTGACTAGCGATAAGGGCTGAGGAGAGCTTTTCTAATGGGGCAGTGCCCTCTAATCCTCATGCCCTCTCTCACCTGTAGACGTCGGCCTCTGCTCGGCCTGTTCTTTACTATTTGATTGACTTGTTGAAGTGTATTGTTGATGGCATGATCAGCAGGTGGTTGGTACTCACCTTCACATCTGAGTGAAATCATTAGCAACCATCATTAGGATGGCTGACTTCCTATAAAGTGCTCTCATATAAAAGAACAATGTCCTCATTTGTTCTTGAGTTCCTATGTGTATATGCCTTTACATGTAACACACATACTGACCTGTACATGTTCCTTTAGTGTCGTGTGTAAACAAAGTGTTCGTGTTAATCTGGCACAATGAGGCCACGATCAGCAACACCTGTTGCCCTGCCCTGAAGTGACACTGTTAACATACTTTGAGAATGGATGTTCTGTCTTCATCAGTGAATGGAGTTCAGCTTGTATCAGTACACATGTTGGGACACCATTGCAGACAGACTGTGACGTTGTGCATGCGTGATCTGATTGCTATCAGCTGTTTGAGCTCTAGATCATGGAATGTTCCAGGAATTTGTCCTAAAACCCGGAAAAAGGGTTTTACCAGTTTACCACTTCTTCTCCACTTGACATCACACTTCAAAGCGCAACCAGTGGTGTTAATATGTGGAGATTATGCACGTGTTAATATCATACATGTGCTAATGATCACATGTTCTGCAATATTCCAAATCCAATACAAACATCCATTGCCTTTTCTTGAGGGGCCCTTGCATTGCTAGCGTGTACGGTCTACTATACGTCACCCCTGCAGCGCTCCAGAAGACAGCCCGGCAACAGAAGGCTCTCATGGAGTAAACCGTGTCCATCCTGGTCTTAGAGGGGCTTTCCATCATCCCTCTTTGTGCCCGTTGGCCCCCTGACCGGCTGCTCATCATGCTCACCACTGGTGCTTCATGTTGTAAGTAGTGGTTAGGTTTAACATGCTGCTACTGCTACACTGTGATGTGTATACCAGCGGCCCCCACAAGCCTCCTCTGTGGCTGCATAATGACACAACTCCACTCAGTGATCTGAGCACAAGAACCCAACGTTGAGAAACCGTACTGTCTGTGTTGACTACACCAGTATTAACCGAACGATTGTCTTTCTGTAAAGTCATGGAGAGCCCCACTCACTGATCTCAGTTTATTTGGCCTATTTTAAAAATATGAGAGCATTGAAAACTGAACTTTGGCTGCTTTCAGAGAAATTGCTTGGTGGTGTCTAATACACATTCTAGGAGCTGGATTTTGAAATGGAGTACCTTTGTGCTCATTCCTCGAAAGCTCTGAGCACAAAGGGAAATCACAGAAATCAGTTCCCACTTCATTATCTCCCCATTCCCCGACCTCCGGAGCATGCAGTCTATTTAAGAGAATTTACCTCTTAACATGGCCCCAACACACACACACATCACACACACACCCACACACACACACACACACACACACACACACACACACACACCACACACACACACACACACACACACACACACACACACACACACACACACACACACACACACACACACACCACACACACACACACACACACACACACACACACACACACACACACACACACAGCACACACACACACACACACACACACACACACACACACACACACACACTCTCAAATATACACTTCCTCAAAGCTTCCTTCAGACCACCAGTGATACCAGAAGCTCTCTAGTTATGTAACCCTGCTATTAGTTTTTCAAAGATCACAGGAAACCACCCATCCAGCCTGTTACAACACACACAACACACACACACACACACACACACACACACACACACACACACACACACAACACCACACACACACACACACCACACACACACACACACACACACACACACACACACACACACACACACACACACAAACACACACACACACCACACACACACACACACACACACCACACACACACACACACACCACACACACACAACACACACACACACACATCACCACACACACACACACACACACACACCACACACACACACACCACACACACACACACACACTTCATTTTTTATCATTTGCTTAGCATTCAGACCACCCATTAACCCAGTGATCTGACAGCTGTATCAGAGGAACCCATGCTGAAGGTGTGTGTGTGAACAGCTGGGAGCCATCGATGACCCGGTGCAGACCAGCAGCCGTCACTCAACTAGTCCCAAACATCCTAGCATCAAAAGCAACCCGCAAAGTACACGTCTTTATTGGAACCAAATGCCCAGCCTTTGGTGATTTCCCTGAGTGTCCCGGCCTCTGAGGTCATGCTGACTGACTCACCACACCTTTTGACTGCAAGACGCTGTGCACGAGGAAGCCGAGTTCAATGGTAACACACATATCAGTAATGTGTTTACCTATCCTGAGAAGTGCCGAGAATAATTGTTTAAAGACAGGCCAGGGAAAGATAATGTTCTCTGAGTGCAGCTAATCTCATCAGTCACTGTCCAATCAGATCTGAGAGAGGAGGAGAGGTCGAGGAAACAGATCGAAACAGCATTACTGCCCCTGGTACTTGATAAGTACCAACAACATCACTGACTAACATTTCATCAGTTATGCATTCATTTGATTATGGCTGAAACATGACATTAGAGTTCAGGGAGGATGGTGAAGCTACAACAGGGGAAGGAGGGCCTAAGACCTAACTATCTTATGACTAGAAACATTTTGTTTTCCCCCCGACTGCTGACTGGCTGAGCATGATGATTACAGCGGTGACCATGGCAACCCTCGGGAGTCCCTTAAGCCCCCAGAGACGGTTGCTGTGTGGACCTTAAATCCACGAGTGCCTAATGCTCCCATTACCTCACCCTGCATTGATACCAATAGGAAATGATAGAAATGAAATAATGAAATATGGCAGCCTACACTTCAGACTGAGTAACGGAGGGGCCTCTTTATTCAAGCTTCTTTGTGACACATGTTATAATCATTTTGCAAGCCATCTTTACAATGGCTCAAACATACAGATACAAAAGCACATGAAGCCCTGAGTGGCTGAGTCCACCTCAAACCACTTCATGCTGTCCTGCAATGATTTGTTTAGTTTGTTTGCAATCATATAAGTAGTGGTGTAACTAATTATATTTACTCAAGTGCTAAGTGAAACATTTTGGTAATTGTACTTTACTTGAGTATTTTTATATTTAACTTTTCACTCCACTACGTTTTTTTAGCAGATTTAGTTTGATAGTGACTTTGTAGATTTAGGTTATTAATACAAAAATATATACAACACACTTATTGTTATTTTACTATTATATATTATTATTGGTTAAGCCACTGAGTAGTGTATAAAGTATTGAAAATAAACCTCATCTTTACAAACACAACATTGAAGTAATGATTTTTTAATACATTTAATAAAATACATTAAAAATATCTGGTGCTTAAAATGGCCATTTTTGCATACTTTTACCTTTGGTATTTAAAGTATTCTTTATGCTAATAAGAAGAACCAGCACCTTACCGTGGTAGAGAGGTTTGAGTGCCCTGATGAACCTGGGGGCTGTGTTGTCTGGAACCTTGTGTTCCTGGTAGGGTCTCCCATGGCAAATTGGTCTCAGGCAAAAGACCTCATGAAAGAAAAACCAGGAAGTGAGGATACCCGGCCCGGAGGAAGCCCGGGGTCCCCTTCTGGAGCCAGGCCCAGAAGGAGGACTCGTCGGCGAGCGTCTGGTGGCCGGCTTGCCACCTCCGCTTCTCCGTCCCGCGGGCCCACCACCTACGGGAAACAGCGATGGGGTCGGGTGCGCTGCCAGAAGGGTGGCAGTGAAAGCGGAGGGTCTCGACGGACCAGACCCGGGCGACAGAAGCTGGCTTTGGGGACGTGGAACGTCACCTCTCTGGGGGGAAGGAGCCAGAGCTTGTGCGGGAGGTGGAGCGGTACCAGTTGGATCTGGTTGGGCTCACCTCTACGCACAGCGTCGGCTCTGGAACCTTACTTCTGGATAGGGGTTGGACTCTATTCTTCTCCGGAGTTGCTCAAGGTGTGAGGCGCCGGGCGGGGTGGGGATACTCACAAGTCCCCGGTTAGGTGCTTCGTTATTGGAGTTTACCCCAGTGGACGAGAGGGTCGCCTCCCTACGCCTGCGGGTTATGGGGGGGAAAACTCTGACTGTTGTGTGTGCTTATGCACCCAACAGCAGCTCAGAGTATACGGCCTTCTTGGAGACCCTGGAAAGAGTCCTGTATGGGGCTCCTGAAGGGGACTCTTTAATCTTGCTGGGAGACTTCAACGCACATGTGGGCAATGATGGAGACACTTGGAGGGGCGTGATTGGGAGGAACGGCCCCCCTGATCTGAACCGGAGTGGTGGTTTGTTTACTGGACTTCTGTGCTAGTCATGGATTGGCCATAACAAACACCATGTTCGAACATAAGGATGCTCATAAGTGTACGTGGTACCAGAGCACCCTAGGCAGAAGGTCCATGATCGATTTCGTTATCGTATCATCGGACCTGAGGCCGTATGTTTTGGACACTCGGGTAAAGAGAGGGGCGGAGTTGTCAACTGATCACCATCTGGTGGTGAGTTGGGTCGAGTGGCGGGGGAAGCCTCTGGATAGACCTGGTAAGCCCAAACGTGTAGTTCGGGTGAACTGGGAACGTCTGGAGGAGGCCCAAGTTCAGGAGGCCTTCAACTCACACCTCCGGCGGAGTTTTTCGGGCATTCCTGTGGAGGTTGGGGACATTGAACCAGAGTGGTCGGTGTTCAAAGCCTCTATTGCCGAAGCCGCGGCGGGGAGCTGTGGCCTCAAGGTCCTAGGTGCCTCAAGGGACGGTAACCCTCGAACCTCCTGGTGGACACCGGTGGTCAGGGAAGCCGTCCGACTGAAGAAGGATTTGTTATCCCGGGGGACTCCCGAGGCAGTTGCAAGGTACCGACAGGCCCGAAGGGCAGCAGCCTCATCCGTGGCCGAGGCAAAGCAGCGGGTGTGGGAGAAGTTCAGAGAAGACATGGAGAAGGACTTTCGGGCGGCACCAAATTTGTTCTGGAAAACTGTACGACATCTCAGGAGGGGGAAGCAGGGAACCATCCAAGCTGTAAGCTGTAAGGATGGGACGTTGTTGACCTCAACTGATGGAGTGTTAGGGCGTTGGAAGGAACACTTTGAGGAACTCCTGAACCCGACAACTCCGCCCTCTATGTTAGAGGCAGAGCTGGAGTATGACGGGGGATCAACACCAATCTCCCGGGGGGAGGTCACTGAGGTCGTCAAACATCTCCACAGTGGCAAAGCCCCGGGGGTGGATGAGATCCGCCCGGAAATGCTGAAGGCTCTGGGTGTTGAGGGACTGTCATGGTTGCGTGGAAGTCGGAAACAGTACCGAAGGAGTGGCAGACCGGGGTGGTGGTTCCCCTTTTAAAAAGGGGGGTCAGAGGGTGTCTGTCAATTACAGAGGCATCACACTACTCAGCCTCCCTGGGAAAATTTACTCCAAGGTACTCGAAAGGAGGGTCAGGCCGATTGTCGAACCTCAGATTGAGGAGGAACAATGCGGATTCCGTCCTGGTCGTGGAACGACGGATCAGCTTTTTACTCTCGCAAGGATCCTGGAGGGGGCCTGGGAGTACGCTTATCCGGTCTACATGTGTTTTGTAGACTTGGAGAAGGCGTATGACCGAGTTCCCAGGGAGTTACTGTGGGAGGTGCTGCGGGAGTATGGGGTGAGGGGGTCTCTACTCAGGGCCATCCAATCTCTGTACTCCCAAAGCGAGAGCTGTGTCCGGGTCCTCGGCAGTAAGTCGGACCCATTTCCGGTGAGGGTTGGCCTCCGCCAGGGCTGCGCTTTGTCACCAATCCTGTTTGTAGTATACATGGATCGGATTTCGAGGAGTAGTCGCGGGGGAGGGGGTCTGCAGTTCGGTGGACTAAGGATTGCACCACTGCTTTTTGCAGATGATGTGGTTCTAATGGCTTCATCGGTCTGCGACCTTCAGCACTCACTGGATCGGTTCGCAACATTTGATTATTTATGTGCATTAGGGAAAGTGCTGTACCTGTATGTTTCTTGTTTGTTTCTTTGCCATGTGATATGTGATATTTGTTCTGTATCTATGACTGATTGACCTGAATGTTTTATGTGTATTATCTCGATGCCCAAGACAAATTTCTCCTAAAGGAGACAATAAAGCTTTATCTTATCTTCTTATCTAACCGAGTGTGAAGCGGCTGGGATGAGGATCAGCACCTCCAAATCTGAGGCCATGGTTCTCAGCAGGAAACCGATGGACTGTCCACTCCAAGTAGGGAATGAGTCCTTACCCCAAGTGAAGGAGTTCAAGTATCTCGGGGTCTTGTTCTCGAGTGAGGGAACAATGGAGCGTGAGATGGGCCGGAGAATCGGAGCAGCGGGAGCGGTGCTGCAGTCGCTTTACCGCACCGTTGTGACGAAAAGGGAGCTGAGCCAGAAGGCAAAGCTCTCTGTCTACCGGGCCATTTTCGTTCCTACCCTCACCTATGGTCATGAAGGATGGGTCATGACCGAAAGAACGAGATCGCGGATACAAGCGGCCGAGATGGGTTTTCTCCGCAGGGTGGCTGGTGTCTCCCTTAGGGATAAGGTGAGAAGTTCGGTCATCAGGGAGGGACTCGGAGTTCAGCCGCTCCTCCTTCGCGTCGAAAGAAGCCAGTTGAGGTGGTTCGGGCACCTAGTTAGGATGCCACCTGGGCGCCTCCCTAGGGAGGTGTTCCAGGCACGTCCAGCTGGGAAGAGACCAAGGGGTAGACCTAGGACCAGGTGGAGGGATTATATCTCTTCGCTAGCCTGGGAGCGCCTTGGGATCCCCCAGTCAGAGCTGGTTGATGAGGGGAAAGGAACGTTTGGGGCTCTCTGCTGGAACTGCTACCCCCGCGACCCGACCACGGATAAGCGGGAGAAGATGGATGGATGGATTTATGCTAATACTTTTTTACTTTAACTTAAGTAAATAATCTGAGTACTTCTTCAACCTCTGTGTATAAGTATACCTATTCACATGCTTTGTATTATTGTCTTAGTTGGCAATGGGCGTATCACTGCAGTTTCATTTGAAAGCATAACCAGGTCAGTGATCTTTGAAAAGCCTCACTTCTCCTTTAGCATTGGTAACGGATGTGATTGACATTTCTGAGTCTCAAACTTTACAAGGGGAATATATCCATTGATTCATAAATAGCATTAATATAGTAAGCAGGAATTGTAATTGTATGTACAGGATTGTTTGGCTGTAGTTCAGCTAGTGAAAAGCCCTTTGTGATGGTTTCATAGATTAAGAGAAAATGCATCATCTAGCAATCCAATGTTTGCATCCCTAATGATATCAGATACCATGTCAACCACTTGTCTCCAAAGCTGTGGCACTTCAGAACACTCTTCATCCTCAGCCAACACTTCCTGGATGATCATATCTGTGTAGGATTTTGCACTGCATCAGATGGTTATTTATTAGAGGTTTTTTGTCTCAACAAAAGGCTTTGTTCAAGGTTTTTTTCACATATGCAGTGCACTATGAACTCAAATCCTCCTTCAATCACACCATCTCTCTGGAGTAGGTCAACTCATTTTAAATGTAATTGACTTGATAGACTGCACCCATTTAAAAATGTAGTCAGCGACTACCAGATCAGCCGTTTAAGAAAACGATGAAACATCAATCAGAGGTATATTTGACGTGTGACATCAGAAGAGCTCTGATTCTGAGACAACCTAATATACTGTATTATGTTGACGAACTCTCTTTTCATATGGACATTTGTATTTGCTTTAAGCCAATCGAAACACTTTAACAAGCATGGACACAACCCCATATTTTTGTGGTCGTCACCAAAATAATTGTTATTCATGGTTTTGTGCAAGTAGACTCACAGAAGACACTTTGAGAAGCAGGTTTTGGAAAAAACATCAATTTTTATTTTTAAATGACTGATCTTGTGCCCACTTTCTTTCTTTCTTTTTTGCATTCTTTTTTTGAAAATCTCTTTTGCCAATGACCAAGATAACAATGCTCTTAAAAATAAAATCATAAGGTAAAACTCTTCATAGAAAATAAAATTCATCTCAAAAACATAAAAGGTACAAGAAAAACATCAATTTTTTTTGGAGGGGGGAGGAGAGGTGAAACCAAATAAACAGAGATGCTACACCGGAGAAATGACTCCTCCTGGGGGGGGGGGGGGGGTTGATGAACCCAGGCCCACGTTGTAATGAGCCATGAGCAGATCAGAGTCCCACCCCTATGTAAGGACGGTAGCCAATCACAGTGTGAGTTCAAAAGCTCCCATGGGAGGCGAAGGCAGCCAAACACAGAAGGTTACAATAGGCATGGACACCTTTAGTGGTCAATGTGAGATGAAACACCAGAGGAAAAGATCTCCATCCTCACAATCCTTTGATATGTTGAAAACATTCAATACTTGACTACAAGTGCTGCTGACGGGTCGATATAAAAGTTGCTCTCTGTATTTCTATGGCATAATATCTACAGGCAGGAAGCCTCCAAGAGTCTCACCCTTTGCCCTGTACTCTTCTCCAAACTCTGCCCAGCCCTAGGAACTGCTAACATCGATCATATCCAACAAAACCTGGAATAAGGAAGTACATCAACATAAGGTCCACATATGATCACACTTACAAAAAGACACGTTTGGACTTTTAAAGGAGGAGTTCACAGCACAGGTCTGCAACAGGCTGCATTACAAGCTGACTCAGGACCAGAGGGAAGCTGTAATCCAAACACAGCTGCTGAGAATGAAGAGGAGGCTAAATGTGACTCAAGATTACGCAAAGCGAGCCAGCAGCCATCACCAAGGATGTGAGCCAGTGGAGATCTCTTCCTCCTGGAGGTACAGTGTATCATGATGACTAAGAGCATGCCTGCCAGTTAAGAGTTTTCTTTCAAAATGACACCTCTATCCTTTCCAATGTTAACAACAGGATCCATCACCACCACACGCCACCTTCATCCTCATTACGTGAGATGATTCCGAGCGAACAGTGCTGAAGCCTCGTATTGCTCAGCTGCAGCCGGCTGAGGTGAGGATGAGTTTGAGATGTTACGCACGGCACAGTAAACCACCACGGGGCGGGGGGGGGAGGCAGGTTGTGATCTTTAAGAGCGCTTATATACTGATTTTCACTCCAGTGAATGCTGCCTTTAGCATGTCGTTTTAGATAAGATCCTAAAAGGACAACAGCTTGTTGTTCCTTGAGGGCAGATGATCAGGTTGATACCTCTCTTATATCTGTCCGTTCAATGTGAAGCTTCAGCTGATTAGCTTGGATTAGCACAGACTGAACATAGGGGGAAAGAGTTAGCCTGGTTATGACATACATGAATATATCCACCAACACCTCTAAAGTTAATTTATTAATACAGTGTATCTCATTTGTTCAAATGGTAAAAACTGTAAACGTGCCATTTACCAGCGGGTAACATGCAGGACTACTTCTAAGTCAGGAACAGTGACTTCAGGTTCATTTGTACACTGTAGTTTTAGTAAAGATGAAAGAAAAGAGACATGAAATGAGATTGGTATATCTAGAGGCAGATGTAGTTCCTCTGGACAGAGCCCTTTCTGTGTGCTAAGCTAACCAGCTGCTAACCATTTATCATAAAGACAACAAGTCCTGTCAATCTTTCCATCTATATCTGGGGTTATTACAGTAACGTCCTTAAGTGAAACCATGTTAGCGTTTCTTTATGTTGGCGAAATGTGAGGTTCTCAAGAAAGATATTTCAATGTGCTCCTTATGTGTCCTTAGATGTGCATGTACTTCTTTCTATTTGTGTGTACAAGTAGGTGAGCAGTGCAGCTCACACTGTTCAAACTAAGTATATAAACGCCCTTATGCAGATGTTCAGAGGTGCACCAACAGCATCTGTACCGATACACTCTGTAACTACAGCAACCTGATGGTTCTAAGGCTGCTGTTGAGAGGACACGTGGAACTAGTGAAGAAAATAGAATGGGAGTTTTCTAGAGAGTTGCTGAGTCAGCATTAGAGTGACGGTTCCACTGACTGCTGCACCTCTGATCGTGTGTGCGTGCACTCCCTTTGTCAAGCCCCCCCTCATCCTGCCTTGCTCTCTCCCCAAGAGGTAGAAGCCTTGTCCCAACCCCCCGCCCCACTTTATCCACCACACCCTACCCTGACCACAACGGACCCCCCCACCCAACCCCTCCAGTGGACATGGCACTTGTCTACTCGGCCTGAGCGTCATAGTTGGCCCCCCCAGCCTTCTTCAGCTCTGAGCGGATGTTGTCAGCATCCAGCTCCCGGGGGTCACTGAACATGAACTCCTTGGCAAAGTTCTGTAAAAGCAAAGAAGAATGCAAAGTTACTTTCAGTTGTTGCAGAATGTGAACAGACCGGGCGAATTACAGCTGGGTACACTTTGAAATGTTACAAGGGGATTTTGTACAGAAAGCAAAACCATACTTCAGTTATGACATATTTGTGTAGGCTACCCGACAACATCGACAACAAGCAATGGGATTGTTCCATTGGATTCTGGAATATTAACGAAAATAAGACTGGTGGCTAAAAACATTGATGGTACTTGCACGCTTTGTTCAACAGGATAAACTCCACATTTGAACACTACTTTATGATTTGAAGCATACATGCTAGGCCAGTGGGGTGATTACTGACGCCTCAGAATCAGCTAAGTTAAAGAAGATACATTGTAAGAAAAACAACCAAAAACATAAAACAGTTATAAAAAACCTTTAACATTAATTGATAAAGAAATATTTACTTGAAATATAGATTCACCAAAAAACGAATTAGTGTAATAATAAAATAAAAATATGGGCATTATTGTTACGAAGTGGAGAGCTGTGCAGATTATAAACTTATTCAGACACGGTATCGTTGTTTCAGTTTGTGTGAACCACAGAGCTTATTTCAGGCATCTAACCAAAAACACATTCAGAAAACCATTGACTTTGCAATGCATTGACTTTGTTGTCCAACGCTAACTTTTTTTTCTTACCACCTTTATTCATTTTCTCCACTAAAGAAGCCGCGAAAGGCAAGTGAGAAAAACAAAATACAAATCGGCCAATAAAATGACTGTCATGTCTTTGTCACGATCTGTCTTTATGGTGTCTTGTCTATATCTGTTTTTGGTTTTCTGTCTGCGTTGTGTTCTGTCTTGTTTAGATCTGTCGTTAGTTTCCCTGGTGTGTCTGATTACCCGGTTGTGTTCACCTGTGGCTCCTGTGTTTTCTCCTCCCTCCTCACCTGTGTCTTGTTTGTGTGATTAGTCTTGTGTGTATTTAACTTCTGGTTTTTCTGTCTGTCTTTGTCGGTTCGTCTTGTGTCATGACTAGTTCGTCGGTGAGTGTTCTGTTTTGTCTTTGTTTATCACCTAGCCTTGAAATAAAGGAATTTCACGTTAATCTGCATTTGGGTCCTGCCTGCTTCACACATCGTAACATTACGAACCGCCCATTATGGACCCAGCAGACTCAGCCCATTTGATGCTACAGGCAGAATGTCTTGGATACTCTCTGGAGTACATTTTTTATACGTGGAAAGGCGCCTCATCTAGACGGGGTAGAGAGGCTGCGTTGAAGGAGGCACGTCAGGAGGTTGCTCGCAAGCCCTGGCTCTGGAGCTTGTTGCCCGAGTGGCTTAGGGTTTTCTCACGTAGCCCTGAGTGCCAGTCTGCATGTTCTGACCCTTTCTTGGGGTCTGGTCTGGCGTTTGGAGGTCCACGAAGCCTCCAAAAGACTCCTAAGAGACGCAAGGCCAGGGTTCCAGCCCCAGTTCCGGCTCCAGAACCGGCCTACAAGGCCATGGATCCATGCACCAGTACCGGCCCACGCAGCCATGCTTCGATTCTCCATTACCTGGCTTACACAGCCAGGGTCCAGGCTTCCGCTCCGCGCCCAGCAGCAATGGTTCCGACTCCAGAACCGGTCCCCACAGCCATGGTTCCGGCTCCGGAACCGGCCCATGCAGCCATGGTCCCTGCTACAGAACCGGCCCACACAGCCATGGTCCCAGCCCCAGTCATGGCCCCAGCAGCCATGGCTCCGGCCCCAGCAGCCATGGTTCCGGCTTCAGTACCGGCCCCAGTAGCCATGGTCCCAACTCCAGTTTCTGCTCCAGGACTGGCTCTCCGGCCGACGCCAGCTCCCCGTGTCCTGTCGGCGTACCGGCCGACTCCAGCACCTCGTCTCCTGTTGGCTCTCCAGCCAACGCCAGCTCCCCGAGGCCTGTCGGCGTACCGACCGACACAAGTCCCCTCTCGGTCCCCTCTCGAGTCCCTGTTCGAGTCCCCTCTCGAGTTACCTCTCGAGTTTCCTCTCGAGTTCCCTCTCAAGCCCTCTCTCGAGTTCCTACTCAAGTACCGTTGGAGGTTCCGCTGGGGGTCCTGCCAACCCTTTGTCCTGTCCCGTTGGAGGTCCCGCCGTCTACTCTTCTGCCGGGGGTCCTGCCAGCTCCTTGTCCTGTCTCGTTGGAGGTCCCGCCGACTACTCTCCTGCCGGGGGTCCTGCCAACCCTATGTCCTGTCTCGTTGGAGGTCCCGCCGTCAACTCTCCTGCCGGGGGTCCTGCCGGTCCTGTGTCGTTGGAGGCCCCGCCAACTGCTCTTCTACCGGGGGTCCTGCCAACCCCGTGTCCTGTTTCGTTGGAGGCCTCAACATTACATGTCTCGCCGGGGGTCCTGCCAACTCCTTGTCCTCTTCCGTGGGGAATCTTGCCGACACCTGTCCCACCGGCTCTGGTTACTGTCCGGTCAACACCGGCCCCTCAGAGCTGTGGTCTTCGCCCCTCCTCGAACTCTGCCTTGCCCCCGGGCCGTCCGCCCGAATTCCCCTTTTTGAACTCTGCTTTGCCCCTGGGCCGTCCGCCCGAGATCCCTTCCTGGTCCTCTGCTGTGCCCCTGGGTTGTCAGCCCAGACCCGTCCTCCGGATCCCCTCCACCCACCCTGGTGGCCCTAGTTTTGTGTCTATATCTGTTTTTGGTTTTCTGTCTGCGTTGTGTTCTGTCTTGTTTAGATCTGTCGTTAGTTTCCCTGGTGTGTCTGATTACCCGGTTGTGTTCACCTGTGGCCCCTGTGTTTTCTCCTCCCTCCTCACCTGTGTCTTGTTTGTGTGATTAGTCTTGTGTGTATTTAAGTTCTGGTTTTTCTGTCTGTCTTTGTCGGTTCGTCTTGTGTCATGACTAGTTCGTCGGTGAGTGTTCTGTTTTGTCTTTGTTTATCACCTAGCCTTGAAATAAAGGAATTTTCACTTTATTCTGCATTTGGGTCCTGCCTGCTTCACACACCGTAACAGTCTTACTTTTGGCCCGAGATGAATCTTACTGTAAGTGGCACTTATCCAAAATGAATGGAAAACAGGTTTGTTTTGAATATGTGGCAGCCATGCACTTCAGCTTCTTGTTGCAAAAAAACATCCTGGCAGAAAATATTCATGATAAAAATCCCCTGCCAATTTTGCTGATTTCTTTCACAGATGGAAAGAGTTACCAGAACAATGTTTTGGTTTTGGAATAAAAGATGATCCCGGCACTATAACTTCTTCACCTGTTATTAAGTCATAACCACAGGAGAGAGCACTTTAGATTTGACAGAAAATAGATCAAAAGATTTTATTTCTCTACTTGCCTCTCAGGGCTTCCGTAGTTCAGATTGTTGTTGTTTGTTAGAATCACATTGTGTGTGACACTCTGTAACCCAGCAGTGCTCCCAGAGGGCCATTACAGCTCCACTCTCTACACCCACAATGACATGCTACATTCTCCCCATGTGACCCCACCCAGTTCCTGACCTGCACGATTTCTTTGACCAGCGCCTTGTCGGTGCTGACCTTGGCCCGCTGCAGCCCACTGATGTTCTCCCCGATCCAGGTGATGAGGGTGAACTTGGCCCGTTTGCTCATGGCGTCTCCCATCGTGATGCGGACGAAGGCGAACAGACGAGCGTCATCTGAGGGAGGAGACTTTGTTAGACTGAATACACAGATTGTAGGATTCAACAACTAATAATTGTATTTATTTTTTCACAGCGGCTTGCACGTTGTCTCTTGTTTATCTCTCTTTTAAACAAAAGCATGAAAAGCCCTAAAAATAGTCTTAAAGAATACCAAAAAAACTTCATTTAAATCTTAACTATGCATGTGTAAAGAGAAGTGGATGGTTGGATGCCCCGTTCATTCCTATACAAAGCGTCTCAGAATGGCCTACCCTGGGTCTCCGGGGGATGTTCTGCACGGGCCCGGAACATACCCTGTTCACATACAGACGACTCTTCCCCAATGTAAGTCAACGGGGGAAAGTCTTTTTGGGCCCAATGGCATCACGCCGTGATACGGAAGTCAGAGTCCTAGTTTTAAGTCACTTTGAAAATGTGCTTGAATGCCTGGCTCACTTCCTGGGGGCTTGGTCATACCCCCTGTACATTCCGTACCACCAGACTCCTGCCAGTACACAGCCTTGCTCTCATAGAAAAGGCTACACCTTGTTTGTCATATATTTCTCAATCTTGTGTTGCATTAGGCGTTTCTAAACTAAACTGTGTGTGTATTTCATGTGAGTGTTTGTGAAGCCAGACAAAGCAAAACGAGTTTCAGTGTGGCAGAGTAACACCAGGTTCTGCTTTTTGGAGTTCCACAGCGTCCATCACCCCCAAACTGTGTGTGTGTGTGTGTGTGTGTGTGTTCAGGTCAACAAGCCTGAAAACCCTTCAGCTGCTTTGTTTCTTTGTTGTACCTCTTAAAGCCTCTACATCCTAAATAGATCCTGCATATGGCTGCATGATTCATAGAAATTGTGAGGAACATCAGTGTGTAGCCATTAGGTGGTGGGGGGGGGTTAAGGTACACCTATGTGTTGTAGTTTTACATGATGCTCCCCTCCTCTAAAGGTGAGATCAAAATGACATTGATTCCTTTCAATTAAATTTGTTCATATTCAGAAATGTTCTGTAATGGTTTATTCATTGATAAAACTTTTTTAGCCACACTAAGATGTTTTAATTTGATTCTTGAGAGGAAGGAGTCTTCATGTCAAGGTAATGGTCACTGCAACAGTGACACACCATTATTATCTATAACACTGGGTTGCAAAGCGGCGGAACATTTCCATGGGAAGTTAAGCTGGGGAACTTTGGAAACTTTCCATGGGAATAACGGGAACTAACTTGGAATTGAGGGTAATGTAATCAAATTGTATCTTATCCAAGCATAAATATAAAGATTTTGTTTCGTCATAATTTCCATGCAAAATGATACAATAAAAAAACATTAGATTTATTTGTAAGTAGAACAAAACAAGCTTTAATTATTTTATTGAACAATCATTTGTTTCATTGAAGAACAAAACATGAATGTTGAGTTAAATCATCCCCCCCAACCCCACTCATTCATAAATGAACAAAGATGCACCCCCCATCCAACAATCCCAACAAGAAATCATGTGTGCATGTGATGGAGGAATGCACAGTGCCTGTAGGGGGTGTGGTCTCAATAGCCATGCAGTAAGCAGGGTGCTATGTGCATGTGATGGAGGAATGGCATGGATATTCAAGTGTACTTGAATGGCATCTGTTTGTTTTAGTCAAGATTATGCTGAAGTATACTTTCCCCAACTATATTTAAGTTCCCTTTGAAGAGCCAACCTTCAATTTAGAAAAGTACCAGTTTATTCCCGATTATTCCCATAAATTCCTGTTAATTCCCATGGAAAGTTTCCATCTTTGAAAATTCCCGGAATGTTGCAACCCTAATAACACTAGAGTCTCGACCACAGCTCTGAGTGTTTCATATCAAGCCACTGCTGATAAAAGCGCACTTTCTGACATGATGGAGTATCGTGAAGCTGGCTTATCTATCGTTGTGAAGCCAACAATCTATTATACTGGCAAAGAAATTGCCAACAAAATATTTCTGTATGTTAGTCCTAACAACAGATTGACAATTCAAGTCATCTTCTTCTGCTACCTTAATGCTAACTTAGCTTCAAATGGCTAATGATGTCTCCTGAAGCAAAGACCCTCTCTTGTGGTGCTGCCTTTGTCCTCACGTGATCTAAACGTGCTCATATTAGCAGGCAGACATCACAGATATGTGTCTGTACACTGACTGCTGACGTAGCATGCTTGAAACCAGATGTGATACATTTCCTGTATGCCAGACTCTTGCTAACAAAAAACCTGCACGAGGGAGAACAGTACCTACCCCAAGATTCATGGGTATTGAATACAAATGAATCAGCAATTTGAAATGCCATGGTAGGGGGATTCCAGAGGAAGTGTGGATTGTTGTGGTTAAACTTAAAAGCCCACAAAGATTTGCAAGAATAATGTTCTAAATGCACGCACAAGAGGTGTCATACAGTCCGTTTCAAATGTCGGCTACTCATGAAGTCACATCACTGTACATGCAATGAATAGAACGTTGATCTGTCACATGGGATTGTTCCATTTCACATGTTCCTCAGAGAGAATGGACGCAGCAGAGGCCCTGGATCTGTTACCTCCCATAATGCATCTCTCTTTAGACCTTCCCTGCCCATGTCAGGCTGTTTGTTACAAAGTTGTAGTGTCAAACCCAGGAAAATGATTTCTGAATTGTAGAAAGTGGAAAAACACTGCGTCACACAGACATAAAGTGGTCCACGTACTTATGTACGACTGCCTCAGTTAGCATTGCACTGGTTTCCTCCACCAACATCCTCTGCACCTGCCCAGCATCCCTTCAAGGCCACACCGCTAAGCTGCTAATGTTTGCTCTTTATGTCAAGATACAGACATAAACCATAAACTATCTCACATCCATTTTAAAACAAAGAATACAAATATGTCCCTATGTTATATTTAAATGCTTGCATGAGGTTTGGAACAATTCCTCTGACCCATTGAAGTCAGGACCTCTCGCTCGCCCGTGGAAATGTCCCTTTTCTTTTTCTCTCTGCTTTCCTTCTGTCAAATGTGTTCTTGGTGCGTGTACGTGGACGTGTGCGTGTGTGTGTGCGTGTACGTGTGCGTGTGTGTGTGTGCGTGTACGTGTACAATTACAATCAGACATAAAAAGAGCAAATTGCACTCAGCTACACAACGTTATGGCTTTGTTTGCTTTGTTATATCATTAGTGCATCTTCTTTTATGTTCCCGACCCTCAGACATGGCATATAGCAATCAATGTATGATGCAATCATTCCACTGAAGGCCATTGGAGTTATTACAGTGACACCTTTATTGTCTGTATCTGTTCAAGCAGCCGATTCATTGGCAGAGACACAGCAGCACTGCTCTCAGATCAGAGCAGCCGCACGTTAAGAAGAAGCCACTAGAAACACTTGGCAGCCTTATCGCTGCACACACACACACACACACACACACACACACACACACACACACACACACACACACACACACACACACACACACACACACACACACACACACACACACACACACACACACACACACACACACACACACACACACACACACACCCTCCTTTTCTGCTTTGCCTTCCCTGTAAAGCCATGCTGACACAGCAGAGTTTTAGTGCAAGGGGGGGGGGGGGGGGGGTCTGCAGAGAAATCTGCCCTGAAACTACAGCAATGATGAGACAGCAAAAAGACGTGTTGCTCTGCATACATTGACTTGATTTTGGCAGAGGAGGAGGTGACACCGTATCTCCCCGTTCAGTCGCTCTGCGGAACAGCCTGGAAACCAGAGCCGCCTCCTGCGGACAGTGTCAGGTGGGTTCGGCCAGGAGTGCTGTTACAACATGTTCACTGAGACACTTTGGTCCTGCTTTACCTTCGCTAACAGCAGCGCCGCAGGACGCTGAGGCCAATCAGCTAACAGCTTCCTCCGGGGTGGATCCCCAAAGGAAGACTCCTAATCACCTTGGCAACACCCAGTTATTAAATCTAGGGTAGCCCTAAAGGGGAAATAGCTAAATGCTCATCAGAATTGTCCAAGTGGTTAAGCATCGTGTTGTATTTCACCAAACCAAGAACAAATGAATGATGTAATGATGCTCAAAAGCAACACATCCTGTCATCAGATCGCCTGCATATCTGTTTTTGCTAGCAACAAAGTGAAATGATTAGTTGGTTGACTCATTGTTTTAGCTTTTAGCAACATTACATCAAATGTTTCCCTTTCCCAAACATGTCCTCTTTGGTTCTTCACTAAATGTAAGAATGCATTATCCCCTTAAATGTGCTATAGAGATGTCTGGGCCTTCGCAGCATGACCTCATTCTCATTGTACACACACATCTACATGTACAACACACAGATTCTAGTGAAAGGTATTGAGCCTCCTCGTGCTTCCCAGCGGAGAGACACTTTCTATTCTCAGCCAAGCTGCCCTCAGTAGAATAACCTTTACACCAACATGTCATCTCCCAGTCAGATTTACAAGAAGATGGGACCCACGGGGGGGGGGGGGGTAAACCCTCTGCTGTAACAAAAGCGCAAACAGCTGGGAGGATCACTAAGTTGGCACAAAGTCACTCAGAACATGTGTGTAAACTGGGTCTTAGGCTTTCTCAGAACCATCTGTTACATCCTACAGTTCTGTTGTACACAGCTGATTGGTGTTGTATGGAAACCTCCTTTAGAGCCTTAAATCCCCAAAGCCTCTGAAGCCAGTCAACAGGATGTGATGAATCTGAAGCCTCTGATTTCAGATCGGATGCCCCATCGTGCCGCCGTGTCAGCATCCAGACTGACAGCCTTATAAGGGTACTGGAGGAGGAGATTCATCTTCTGGGGATTATGATTGGATGCAAATAATTCTGCTCCAATCCACCCACTTGATACAAGTGGCTGCCAGCGGTGCTGGAGGAGCAGTCATCAGAACCATCCCCAACCATGGCAACCCAACCGCTATGTGTTGGAACGACTAACACTGCCACTGCCACGCCTAGAGCCACACCCAATAATGCAGAGTCAAGATTTAGGAATATATTCTGAAAAATCTGGACTTGAGAAAAACCTGAGAAACATTAAGGACTGCATTTTCCATACGCTGATAGTTTGATGACTTACGCTGGCTTAAGGCCCTGTCACACTGTCCCGAAATTGACACCCGATGGACACACGATAAAGGAAATGTTCAAATTCGGCTGTGATCGTAGCAACATCGGGCCATTCGTGAGGGCATCTTCAGCCATCGTATGACCGCCGGTGGAGTTTCTCAGGCTCCGGCAGCAACTTCGTGAGCGGCAACTTCGTAAGGCACTCGTGAGGGCATCTTGTCAAATCGTGTCATCTTCGTGTTATCATCGGTGCATTCACCCTCACTCTGATCGGGGCGAATGCCCGATGGCACCGAGGATAACAAGATGCCCTCACGATGGCCTTACGAAGGGCAAAATTGACACACGAATTCAACACGAAAATGAACCTTCGCAAGGTCCTCCGGCTATTTTTTGGCATGCCAAAGATTTTGCCTCCGCTCACGAAGTTGCTGCCGGAGCCTGAGAAACTCCGCCAGCGGTCATACGATGGCTTAAGATGCCCTCACGAATGGCCCGATGTTGCTACGATCACAGCCGAATTTGAACATTTCCTTTATCGTGTGTCCATCAGGTTGTTTTATTGCACAACAAAATCATGTAAACATATTATGTAAATAACCCAATTTGTGTTCTGTGAAACTAAAAAGGATATAATATATTATTTTGAAGGAGAGTTGACAGGAGGTTGTTGTTGCTATGGAAACAACATTAAAGACGGAGAAAGTAAAGAACAAAGTCTGAAAATATCAGTACAGTATCATAGTACTGTAACATAATTGTTTTTGGTACTTTCATTGCAGTTGTATGTCTTAAATGTAATGTAAATGTTGCCTTCGTGTGTGGTTCGGGGCCATCTTCGTGCGAAATTCACAATTCCATATTCGTGTGTCCATCGGGCGTCAACTTCGGGACAGTGTGACAGGGCCTTTAACAAGGTATGGGTTATTGCTGAAAGATGTCGGCACCAATTGGGTTTGTAAGTCTTTGTGGCGAATGAGATAGGTTGTAGATGCTGCCTGGAAAGCCTCCTCCTGTCTGCAGTACGTCTTGCATTGGTCCACAGAAGTCATCTGTGTGTACTTCCTGCAGCTGGACGCTCTCAGATCAGTGTCAAAGGGAGCTTCAGCAGACGAGCCGTCTGCATCGGCCCTCCTACTCTTCTCTGCAGAGCTACAACTTCATTGCTAAATAAGGAACACAAGCCCCCTGACAGGAAGAAGTGTGCTGATGTGTGTGTCATCTCTGAACAGGAACCAATGGGCACGTGCACCGGCTGAGCGGCTGTGAAGCATGCTGATAAGTGACTTGTTTCAACACAGGAATGTGAGCTCTGAAATATCAGGAAGAGAAGAAGGAGTAAAGCCTGAGGCTGCAGCTCTGACTCCCGGCCACACCCTGCCTCTCTCTGGCGCACAGGGAGAGGCTGGCTGCAGCTCTGACTCCCGGCCACACCCTGCCTCTCTCTGGCGCACAGGGAGAGGCTGGCTGCAGCTCTGACTCCCGGCCACACCCTGCCTCTCTCTGGCGCACAGGGAGGGGGGGCAGTTGCTTTATGGCCATCACTTATTCTTGGGAATCATTTTCTGAAAGTACATAGACATATACATTCTCTTTCTATTCTTGTGTTGATACAAGAGAGATAGATGGATAGATAGATAGATAGATAGATTGATAGATGGATGGATAGATATATATATAGAGAGATAGATAGATGGATAGATAGATAGATAGAGAGATAGATAGATAGATAGATAGATAGATAGATAGAGAGATAGATAGAGAGATAGATGGATAGATAGATGGATAGTAGGGGTGTAACAGTTCACAAACATTTCGGTTCGGTACGTACTTCGGTTTTTTGGTCACGGTTCGGTTCGGTACAGCAGAATTTTTTTCACAAAACAAAACATATATATATATATATATATATTTTTTTAATATTATTAAACTGTGAATAATATATTCACTCAAATAAATACAAAATATAATAAAATGAACATTAAGGTGCAGCATTTCGATGAACTGAAATAATCTGTATTTGAACTGTACTGTACTAGTACCTAAGCAGCCAGCTTGACATTAGGCTTGTGTGTGTGTATGTTCATGTTTGTTTAAAGAAAGATGAACTTGTCCACATGGCTGCCGAAAGGGCAGATCTGCTGGCACTAGCAATGTCTCCTGCTGTGGAGAACACCCTCGCTAGGGACAGAGGTAGCAGACACAGCCAGGTAGCGCTTTGCTAACATGGCAACATAAGGATACTTG